>NW_011354000.1:0-19945 GCF_000735185.1 Notothenia coriiceps | reverse complement strand
TTCTAGGGTTGCTCAATTAATCGTATTATAATTGTGATTACGTTTATGGCTTGCAACGATTACGAAAACAACGTAATCGAAATAAAACGATAATTTTTTTATTATTATAACTTTCTTTCTTTTAATCATTTTTTTTGTTGTTTTTCAGTTGAATTATACTTAAAGTTCAGGATAATCAACTGTTAAAAACATACTGTTCACAATAAATGGATGTTTCCAAAGTCAATGAATAATCGAGCAGCCCTAATTGTTTCTATACATTGTGTATTGTTACTGTTGAATAACTACCATATATTTGAGTATTCAGAATAAATAACTTGGATATGTTACATGGGCTCTCTGCCACCTTCACTGCTTCGATTAAACTGATGTTAGGTCCATTGTTTAGATTGAGTCTTGGCCAGCTCTGTCTACTCCAATGTTTCTGCCTTTAAGAACGGCCCCACCCATCTGGAACTCCACTTATAGGGTTGTACATTGTCATGTTGGTTCCAAGCTCCAACATGCGTTCAGGACTGTCCCAAGAGCTCACCGTTCCGTGGAGTGTGGTTTTCCCTTAGCGCTCTTTTCTTCTGCATCTCCTCGAGCTCTTTGCCAATCTTTCTCTTCTCTGCCTCCAGGGCGTCAACAATCTTCGCCTGACACACATGGTGCTCCTCCATTGCCTGGAGTGAATCATGGTTATGTAAACAATATTAAAAAAACACCAGGCCAAGACATTATGCATGAAGCCAAACTCCGCTGCGGCTCGAGACACATCCCAAATGGCCCATCAGTAAAACATAAAACCCAGTGTCAGCATGTTTCCATAAGCTTTTCAAACTCATTTGAAATCATCAGGAATCATGAGAATTGGCAAATGAAGGAGATGATGTCATTTATAGTTACAGGAATAATATATATATATATATATATATATATATATANTAACAGACAGAGAATCAGCACTTTTGAAACAGGGCTGAAACCGAGGGGATTATGGGAAGCTGAATGATCTGTTTGGTATTTGGAGCCAAACACTTCAGAGACATGTTTTGTATATATCTGAGACCTATAATAAATTGATAAAAAAGAGTTTAATAGGGGACCTTTAACTGTATGTTTTCTCTAAACTGCCCTATATATTTTAGCTTTGCAAATAATTTGACACATTTCGTGTTTTCAGACTTGAAGGCGGAGGTAGAGAAGCTGCGAGCTGCCCAGGCGAGTTCCCTGGGGATCGAACCGGAGCGGGTCCGGCTGTTCCAGCAGGAGATCGTCGGCCTGAGAAGCCGACTCTGCCAGCAAGAGAGGGAAATGGTTGAGGCCAACCGGTCAGTAATACTGCATTCATTTGAGCTTTCTAGCTGTTTTCCTCAGTTTTGGAAAGCCATATTTACAATAACAACTCCTACTTTACTTATTGTATGGGCTTATGTGCATTGTTTTGCCTGCAATCTCTCTTGTTTCATATATTTGCATTGTTTTAATGTAATCTTCTTGCACTCACATGCTAGTTTTTAAAACATGTAATAGTTTCTTAAAATAATAATGAAAACAAATAATTATTTTGCAGGCTTTATCCTTTTTATAGACTTTAGTCAGTGGGAAGGTTTATAGTTGATTAAGAAGGGAAAATATAAGTGGATCATGGCAGAATTTCATAAAAGGGGATTTCATGTTTTGTTATATCATATCTTGTTTTCTGGCAGGGCATGGAGGGAGAAACTGGAGCAAGCTGAAATCCGCAAACGTGAAGAGACCAAAGAGTTGCAGGTAAAAGGACTTGATTCTCTTTTTACTACGCTGAACCTTTAGAGGTGAAAGTTGCAAACCCTGAAACAAATGCCTCTTCATCCTCACCCTAATAACTTCGTTTTCAGAAAGCAGGTGCGACATTCAAAGTAGACAATCGTCTTCCTAACCTCGTGAATCTGAACGAAGACCCTCAGCTGTCTGAGATGCTTCTCTACATGATCAAAGAGGGGCAAACCACCGTGGGCAAGCTCCAGACAAAGTCAGAACACGACATCCAGCTGAACGGAGCCCTCATCGCTGACCAACACTGGTAAAACCAAATCACTGGAAAAGCTAATGTTAGGAGTGATTGCATTTCTATGTATTTTGAATAGTGGGCGTATTTTTTACCTACAGTGTTTTTGACATTAAGTTAATGATTCCAATCAATCTATTCTCTACTTCTTTAAGTCAAAGCAGGCATTCAACATGAAACATGTGATTTGTTTTTGTTTGTAGTATTATAACAAACCTTCAGGGCACTGTCAGCATCACTCCAATGGAAGACGCAAAGACCTTTGTTAATGGAAACATCATGTCTGAAGCAACAGTCCTCCACCATGTAAGTATGTATATTATAAGCATTATAGGATGGAGCAATTTGTGCTATGGCTTCCTTTTTTACTTAATGTAATGTTTATTATCTTTGCCTTTTTTAATGACTGTTTTTAAATGCCATTTTCTTAATGTCTTTCATTTTTGCAAAGCACTTGCCTTGTGTTGAAAGGTGCTATATAAATAAACTTGCCTTGCCTTAATTGGTTATCCGTTTTATTAATGAATTCAACACTTCTCATCACTATGTCTATTTTCCCCAGGGTGACCGGGTGATTCTTGGTGGAGACCACTACTTCCGCTTCAACCATCCATCAGAGGTGCAGTCTGGGAAGCGTGTGTCATGCTGGACAGACGCAGGCGATGGCCAAAAAGACTTTGAATTTGCCAAAAATGAATTACTCGCAGCCCAAAGAGCTCAGTGAGTGCAAAAGACTGGATAAGAAAATTTGCAATATAACTAAACCAGCCTTCCTGGTCAAGGCAACATCTATTTGGGAAGACGAATACTCCTCCTAATCCCTCTTTGTGTGTCCCAGGCTTGAGGCAGAAATTGAAGAAGCCCATTTGAAGGCTAAAGAGGAAATGATGCAGGGGATCCAGATGGCCAAGGAGGTGGCCCAGAAAGAGCTATCTGAGCAGAGGGCGCTTTATGAGGGACGGATCCAAACTCTGGAAAGAGAGCTGGTACATAAGACTTCTTGTGAAAATAAAAATGACTCCAGAGAAGTGCCGGAATACTAGCCTGGGGCTTCTCTTTCATTTTTATAAGCATTTGAGGGAATCATGACTATTAAGTGATACAGTTCTGACCAATGCACTTTTTTCTATTATTGACTTTCTACACATTTTTAGCTGTACTGCTATTGCATTGGAAATCAGTTTGCATATTTATGTCTTACTTGAAGACATATTTCCTTAAACATTATGTATGTTTTTCATGTACAACTTGTATGTATATTCTAGTCAAGGCAACCTCTCAATGTATGCAAACATTACAAAATACATTTCATCCAGGACGAGGAGACAGAGCAGAAGCATCAGCAGGAGTTGGCGCAGGAGAAGGTTGCCAGCCAGATGGCAAAGCTGAAAATGGCCAAGCAGGAGCTGGAGCAGGAGGTGGACACACAGAAGAAACGCATCCGTCTGCACATGGAGGCTCAGGTCAGGATCCAGAACGAAATCTGTTACATTCCCTTCTCACTTTCATGAAGTTAAACATTTTGTGCTGGAAACATTTTGTTCCTGTGAGGGGAAACAAATCTAAAAGGAATCCCACACACACATTTTTAAATATTTGACAATAGACGTATGTATTTATTTCATTTAATGCACACTGATTAGCTAATCCTGTTTTTTCAATATTATTTAAGTTACTTTTCTGCATTTTCNCTTTTAGTCTGACTTATGACAAAATTGTCCTTCAAATCCAGTACTCATTGTCAATTGTGTCATTCATCTTATTGGAAGGGTCTTCAAGGTTCATATGCGAGCATATGAACCTTGAAGACCCTTCCAATAAGATGAATGACACAATTGACAATGAGTACTGGATTTGAAGGACAATTTTGTCATAAGTCAGACTAAAAGGGCTCCAGCAACTCCAGCCATACACACCATCAGTGAAGGCAATTAAATCAAGTTTTTATATTTGTTAAGTCTTCCCTAGGATAATTGTCCAGTTCTTCCGGGTTTTGGCCTTTATTCAGTGTTTTTCCCGAACTTGAGAGGCTGGTGGGCAACAGAGGACGCTTGGACAACTTTCTTTTGTCTTTCTTTTCTTTTTAAATCAGACTTTGCATCAGATTTTCATCAGGTTGAAAACCTTCAAAACACAGAGGACAAACAAATGTTAGTTCACATGCAAATACAATTATAAACATTTTGTATGCCTCATTGCATTATTTCTAATAATAATAATTCAGTCACATTCCTGCCTTTTCAGGGTATTATAATTCAAATTATAAATTGTGAGTTATTTTACAAAACACAATTAACTTAAATGAATTAATAAGAAAGTACATTTCTCTACTTCAAACCAAGCAAACCAGAAAAGTTCACCATCTGCGGTGTCTAAAAATATTCACCAAACAAAACGGAGCGCACACAAACCACGCTGCGTAAATGCCGTTGATTGCGCAACAGCACAATAAGGCAACAGAGGCCTGTACTACGAAGCTGGTTCGTCGTTAGGTTAGGTTGGGTTATCAAGTGGATCGCTCAATCCAGCCGTGCCCTATCTAGTTAGATGCACGTTCACATGAAAGGGGTGGTATTTGGAGCATTCGACCAATCACAAACATGGAGAAGCGTCATACTTCCTGAATGAAAAGTCAACTATATAATTAGACAAATATGAAGACGTTAAACATCCATGACTTAAACACGTTATCCAGAATCAAAGCCACATAGCTGCACCTGCAATGTGAATACAGCTGGTAAAAGAAAAAGTGTTTGAATGCGTACATTAACAGGTTTATGATATCACTGCCCCGTCTAAGACACGATCTGACTTTAATTACATTTGACTCGAGTGTTTCGTCAACTTAATGTGTTGCTTAAAATAATACTTCTGCATACAGTATGTGACACTGTGAGTGTTGCGCAGCCAGATACGGCTCAGCTGACTCAGATAAGGAAATATATGATACATTATGATGTGATATGCCGCGGACTGTACTGTTACTTTGATCCGGTTACTTATGTTGTGGCAGATATTTAAGTAAGCTTTCTTAACGCTAATTTTATAAAAGTCAGATTGCTCTGAAGATGGGAGGTGATATTCTATTAATGTTCACGTTCACAGTCAGTTGATTTTTGCCGGCCGTCTTTCCTGCAACGGCGGTTTTTCTTTCTCCTGTAATGTGACTTGATCGCTTTAAACTCCGCACACGGAGCTCTGATTGGTCAGCAGGCAGTGCTTTCACTGAGTTGATCTCTTAGCCTGCAACCTAACCTGCTCCGGGGTAGGTTAGCCGCACAGCATAAGTTACCATGGAGATCTAGCCTGCTAAAAAGAGAACCAGCTTCGTAGGACCGGAAACCCCGAGTTTTCCCTGAAGTTAGCGGGGGAAAAAAACTAAGCGAAAATCCTGCTTCGTAGTATACTACGAATCTAGTTCAACCTATCCTGGATATGTTTTGAGTTATCCGGTTGACTTAATCCAAAACGAAGCCGCTCTCGCTAAACTGTCCTACAACGCTGGCTATCAACTCGTTCGCTCAAGCCAGCCATCTCCTATCTAGTTAGGTGCGCGTTCACATAAAAGGGGTGGTATCTGGAGCATTCGACCAATCACAAACATGGAGAAGCGTACTGACAGCGCAGCGTCATATACTTCCTGAATGAAAAGTAAACTATAGTGTTAATCAAATATGAAGAACTTAAACTTTAAACATCCATGACTTAAACGTTTTATCCAGGATCAAAGCCACATAGCTGCACCTGCAAGATGAATACAGCTGGTAAAAGAAAAAGTGTTTGAATGCATACATTAACAGGTTTATGATATCACTGCCCCGTCCAAGACACGAGTGGATCTGACTTTAATTACATTTGACTCGAGTGTTTCGTCAACTTAATGTGTTGCTTAAAATAATACTTCTGCATACAGTATGTGACACTGTGAGTGTTGCACGGCCAGATACGGATATACAGATATCAGAAATATGATACATTATACATTATGATGTGATATGCCGCGAACTGTACTTAAATTTACTCTGATCCGTTATGTTGTGGCAGATATTTAAAGCAGCTTTCTTAACGCTAATGTTATAATCGTCAGATTGCTCTGAAGATGGGAGGTGATGTTCTATTCATTTTCACGTTCACACAGTCGGTGATTTTGGCCAGCCGTTTTTCCTGCAACGGCAGTTTAAACTGTATTTCCTCCGCACACTGAGCTCTGATTGGTCAGCAGGCGGTGCTTTCACTGAGTTGATCTTTTATCCTGGAAGCTATCCTGCTTCGGAGCACAGACTAGGTTCCAGGATAAATCACCATGGAGGCCTGCTAAAAAGAGAACCAGCTTCGTAGGACCGGAAACCCTGAGTTTTCCCTGAAGTTAGCCGGCTAAGCGAAGATCCTGCTTCGTAGTATACCCCCCAGGAGAAAATAAACGTCAAAATAAAACAGGAAACTAAACACAAAAACTAAGACCGTGATCTGATTCCTCACCATGTCAGGACAGACTCCCTGTACGGTATGAAGACAGTTTTCTGCGTCATTGACTGTTCTGATAGGGCAGAGATGACCTTTCCAAGGGTAAGCAGGGACTTGTTGATGCTAGCACCCTCCTACAACAACAAAATAACAGAACATTGTAATTCTAAATGCAAAAAGTATAACATGCAAGGGAGATTGTGGATCAAATTACAAATAATTTAGTCTTAATAAAATGTTGCATTTTTCAAAATCTCAATTACCTATACAACTTGAGATTAACTGTTCTATTCATTCAGCCTAAGTTATTGTTTAGGTTTTCAAATGGTAAGGGTTATAGGTCAAATAATAACAAATATTTTGAGAATCATATGGTATTTGATTATATTATCGAAGCAAAAGATTGAAAAAAAAAACCCACATATACGGTAATCAATAAAGAATGAAATGAAATAGAGAAAAACTTAATCCAGGAGCAAGAACCAATAATAACATTCTCGTGTGTGTGTGTGTGTGTGTGTGTGTGTGTGTGTGTGTACCCTGAGTCGGTCTCCACTTGTGTTTGCAGATTTACAGCGCTCGCTGCCTGCCAGGTCCACCAGGTTGATCCTGCTGGTGATGCTGTGGTCATGTTCCTCACCCTCCACAAACTCAGTCTGTACAAAGAACCCACATTCAAACTTATTTTTAGTGTCACACTTAGATTAAAAACATGACAGCCACAATTTATTAGTGTGTCACTGCAGAATTATGTACATATTTAAGCATTTGCTCGGCAACAGTCATTGTGTGCGATGTGTAAGCTTGAGAGGCCGTACTTGAGTCTGGGTCATGACCAGGGTGAGGACAGAGTGAGACCTTGAGCTCTTGTCATTCATTCCAGTGGCTGCTGTGGCTCTCTGCTTGTTTCCCAGCGCTAGCCAACCCTAAAAAAAAAAAGGAAATATGTGAATTACTACTGAATCTACATGGTGTTACATCTACAGCATTTTTATTTTCTATGCTAGGCCTTGGATACATTGTTGATCCTCAGCACTTCACTAAATTAGGGGCATGAACTGCACTTTCAAGAAAAATTAATATTCAGTCAAACGTTTAGGTCTGTATTTCATTCTGTCCTCTCAGTGTACTTAACACTGAACCTTGACTTTCTTACTTGTTCAAAGTTGTTTTTAAGAGCATCCGCTGAAGGCTGATGATATAAAAGAAGAACATATCTTGACAGCCGTTTTAACTTACCTGAACGTCATTGTAGGAGCTCACAATGTTCCTGTAAAGAAAAAACAAAGTGAGCACTCCTGCGCATCAGACCATTCAAGAATGTTCTTTTTAGCCTTGAAGACTTGAAGCTAAATAAATTAAAAGGTTTCTTACGCGGAGAGGTCTGCAACGTAGGGACCATTGACTGGATGTTCCCTTACCCTCAGCTGGAAACACACATGAACAGTGTTATCATGACAGGTTATTCAGTCTTACCAATGAACATAAGACCAATTAAACAGTACGTATTAAGAATTATGAGCAAGAGTTGATGTCTAAAATGTGTGACTGTTAGATGTTTCATGCTATCTTTACAGAGACTAGCAGATACAAATACAGTAATTTTACAGTAACATGCTATGTAGCTATTTTTTCTGTAAATTTAGCAGGCACTAGTTGCAAACTACTTACGGGCACCCTTCTCTGGTTTATTTGTTCTCTTGTCACCAGCAGGTCATGGATCTTCTCATTGTAGACTTCCAAAAGGCTCATCTCTACATGGCATTTCACCTGATAACCCCAAAAACCTGATAATCAGTTGTGTAAAAAAAACTAGAACAAATATTTCTCATGAACACAAATGAATGTTTTAAAATGTATTTTTAAGACATTTTCTTATAAATAAAATGTTTTTAACAGGGATACAATCATTCAAATAGAGAGTTTACCTCTTCGTTTTCCATAGATGCCAATCTAGAAAACAACTCCTGGCAGAATCGTGGGATTACGCCTTCCTCCTCTCCAAAACCCATCATCCTACACAACAATGTTTTCAAATAAATGAAATTGACAATTTGACTGTCAACTTTTAAAAACACAAGAGAACACATTAAGAGCAACGAAATTGAGGAGAGCGTAGGGAATAGGTTTCAGTGGTGCAATGTTGACTGTTATAAACAAAGACAAAAAATACTCACGTGTACGACTTCCCGGAGCCCGTTTGTCCGTAAGCAAACAGACAGGTGTTGAACCCTTCAAAGGCCCTCAGCAGCAGAGGTTTAGCCAGCGTCTTGTACACGGTCTGCTGGCTGGCGAAGGTGGGGTCACAGTCATCCACTGAGCAGAAAGAGAAGTCGTACGTGAAGTTGTATCTCTGTTTGTTGCCAGGATGCTGGACAGCAGTCTCCTGACCGTTCATGTAGATGACCTGCAAGGCCTTCTCTGCCTTTTCCCTAAAACAGAGCAAAGATATTTATGAATGTTCTTTCAGAAATAGATTTTGTCTGCCAGAGAGAGTATGTTCCTGATTATTAATTAATTATATTAATTAATAAATGATAAAAAAAACATATGCCAACGTTTTTGTCATAAATGGGCGATTTGATTAGTGTCATTTGTTAATCCCCTTTATGATTCTGAAAGGGTAATACCATTCACTGTGTTTCTTGTCTTGACTTGATTTCACTGCTTGCTAAACCTATCATGATTAGTTAAATTAGCCAGATGACACCTTCAGAAAGCCCAGCAGTGACTTATGAAGACCCAGACTCTAAACGCTGACAGACATTACTCCTTAACTTAGCCACCAATAGAGATAAATACTGCATCACAAACCTGGCATTGAAAGGCCGTAAACGGACCGCGACAGTCACTGCACTGTTCTCCATCTTCAATGAATCCTGGGTCTGTTGAGCCTCGCTGGATCGGGACAGGTGCATGGTAGGTGGAGCAGGAGTAGTGGAGGTCCTGGCTTGGCTCGCATCTCCCTTTTGGCCTGAGGTGGAGGTCTTCCTCACCTGCAGGGCGGTACTTATCTTGTGCACACCTGAAGACGCGTTCATGACCCGGGGAGCTGCCACGGGTTTTGTATTCTCCACTTGCTGTATTCTGGATTTGGGCCTCTCTAGACTTGCAGATTTGACTGCCACAGGTTTAGGAGCGTCTGTCCTGGCCAGCTTCTCGAACACGTCTCTCCTGGCGGCAATTTTTCCAAACGGGGTCTTTTTGGTAGGTGTCTTAAACGTGTGAGCTTGGTCCTCTAGCTGCCTACTTGTAGACACATATTTGGACAGCGTCTTCCTCCCCTGGGTTTCCACAGAAGCAGCCCCTTTGCTCTTACAGGTACTTTCTCTTAAACTCGTAGACCTGAACACACCAGCTGCCCTACCGTTTGGCTCGCTGAGAACTGTTGGAGTTGTCTGTAGTCCACCGCCGCTAACCACACGCTGCATATGTGTGCTTTTACCCATGGAGGGAGTCCGGGTCCTGCGCTGCAGTGTCAGTCTCTTCTCCGGTACCGGTGTGGTGCTCTGGCTGCTTTCTAACAGCGTTGTCTCCGCTGTTTCAGACCCGGTTTTCCTTCTTGACCTCCTTTGCAGAGTGAGTCGGCCTCGATAGGGAGTCTGCTGTCCGCTGCTGCTTTTTGAGAGAACAGAAACGACATAAGTCCTGTTCCCTTTTCGGCTTTTATCCGAGGACCTGCTGTCTTCACACGCAGAGCTTCTGGATGTTATTTCAAGTTTGCCTTCCGTTGTCTCCGCCGACTTTCGCTGAGCCGGGCGCTCTCTGCCCGGTGTCCTAGGTGGTGCCACAAGTTGGTCATAATAGGCTGTATGCTTTCTCGCTTGTACACTAAACAACGACATGGCTGCTCAAAACACGTTCAAATAAGCTCCCCGCTTAGCTAACGTTAACGACAACTTAACACCGGTTGCTCTAGCTACCTAACGTAACAACAAAACAAGACATAAAAACATGTAAGGCGGACGCAAGTACTGCGGAGTGTGCTGGTTAAAATCGAATATTAATCCATTAGGGTAAAAAAACAAGTTGTGTTCAAGCAACTGAGCTCCATCGGTTTGTTATTGTCCACTTATCTCTTCCGCGTTTGCCCGCTTTATTTTCAAATCGCCTCCAGAAGTGACCGCTGATTGGCTGAATTCTCTTAAATCGTTACGTCATGTCGTGGTCACAACATGTAGGTACCTGAGGCTGACGCTAGGTGGCAGCATAATCAAGGTTATAATGTTGTGTATATGCCACCACAAAGTGAAGCCGGAAAGCCTGTATATTTCCCAATGAAAAAAAATGTGCTGCTCATGTTTTCCTGTCTAAAATTAGCACTCTACCGTTAACAAAGTGACGTACTCTAGGGTTTAAACAAAAACATATCAAACTATCTGCGGTGGGAGAGGGCAGTAGGCCTACGTTTCAAAAGGCTCCAGATTTGATATTTTTCCTGTCAACAATTTATTTTACTCAGTGTTTGAAATGTCAAAGTAACTTATATAAAACAATACAATTTAAATAAATATACACATAGTCTGTACCTCAGTATCCAAAAAAGGCACATCAGCCTGTTTTAAATCTATGTTTTGAAGAAGATAATACCACTATTTGAATACATTGTAGTACATAAATTACAAAAGTCATTTATTCATTGACAATTTTTTTTCTCCAAAAAACAATTTACAAAATAAACATTTAGCATTTACCAAATAAATAGACATCACCACTGGCATTACAAAAATAGACTATTTCTTGCGTCGGTCGTGTTTCCTTATGATATCTATGAGGTTGTTCTTAGTGACCAGCGTGTTGTCAGACTCTTGCTTCGTCTTTTTTCTTTCCCTCTTCTGCTGCTCATGAAGGTAGGGGGAATTAAGGAGCTGAGGGGGCAGTGAGGACCCTGTGGCTTTGACCCGCTTCACCACCTCTAGGAACATCCGTTTATGGGTGTTGTTGAGAAAGGTGATGGCTGTTCCTCTGTGTCCCAGCCGGCCAGCCCTGCCCACCTGGATGTAAGAAATGAAGATATGTCTTGTGTTGCTCAACTTTAACTTTAAAATGCTGTAAAAAAGTTGGAACACTCATACACCTAACCATAATTATACTCCAGTATTACTAACCTGATGGACATACTCATCCATTGTGTTTGGCATGTCAAAGTTAACCACCAATTTGACATTGGCAAGGTCGAGTCCTCTGCCTAGCACACCTGTACTGATCACAACTTCAAAGTCTCCTTCCAGAAGTCCCTGAGGATGACACAGATCAAATATTAATTTGTAAGCTACAATATGTTAAGCCTGATCAGCATTTCAAAATATATGATGTACATTTCACTAAAACTCAACATAGTTTTGTGGACCTCTGTAAATGATAACCATGGTTAAGAAAAAATATCGGCAAAAACAATATGTATGCTTCAGGATTTTAACAAATATAATTTTAAACTCTGGATCTATTGGTTGGTCCATCTTAAAAACAACAAAACCATAGATATGTATATTATAAATTGGCAAGATCCCAATTTTCCTTTCTGAGGAAGGATGTTAAATCCATTAAAAAAAAAATATTTCTATTAGGAGTTGTATTTTGTTACAGCATCCTTCTGCATTCAATATTATATAAAAAAAACAGTTGAGTCTGAAGTCTCAGCTCTAGGTATATGTGGTCCTGCAGCTAAATGTTATTCCAGAGCAACACTCTTGGACAACAAACATAGGAGAAGTGTTATTTATCCTCTTGACAGCGCATGTTCTGGCTGCCGCTGGTCTCACCCTGAGGATGCGGTTGCGTTGCAACTGGGTCTTGTCAGAGTGGATTGCCACAGTATTGAGGCCTGTCACCTTGGCGACCGCTTCGCACAGTAGATCAGCCCCCAGTTTACAGTCTACAAAAACCACCACTGGAGGCTGGTACAGCTTACTGTCCTGCAAACCCACAAGGAAAAACAAAGGGGTGATGTTAGTTTATTATTAATTGTTTACTCTTTGCATTTGTATATGGATTTGTATATACATATACTATATATATTTTAACATATACGATTTGCTCATTAGGCTCCAAGGAGTGTGACATTTAAAATGTAGGGCATGTTCTTTTTAACAAACCTTTGGACAGGTTCAGAGGTTTAAGTCCTCTTGAAGATTGCGACCTTGACTCTCCAACCAACAAAACACTTACTGCAGGACTGGCTGACATGCCTGCAAATAATCTAGATAACCTGTAACTTTTCCACATTGAAAAATAACGTGTTTCTGATTCAAGCAGCAGTTGGTAAAGTGATAATGATGGTTATGAGTGATTTCTATGTCATGTCGACTCCTGAGTGTACCATCCCATTTCCCTTGTAATAACCTTTATGATTCTACAGTACTCCTGCTACACCACCTTCTGCTGTTCAGAGACGACAGATTTATACTCTGAGCTGCATTCAATAACAGATGTCATAATTAGAAAAGGAAAAATCCCTATTACAACCACCCTCCACTCAGAGAAGTAGCTCCTGTTACTCACACAATGCTCTAATAAAACGTATTTACCGGCTAAATCGGACCCTTCCTGTCCTGCCCTGTGTAAATGGTGCAAGCCATTGCTGGGATTCCTGGACTGGGGCCATAGCCCGAGGCCCACCCATTTCCTCCAGACAGGGGCAGGGCTGCAGAATGGCTGTCTAAATATGGTGTAGTGCGGAGACAGGTCTTGGAGCTTTAGGAATTATCACCTTTAAACAGACCGTTTTAAAGTGTCAAGCTGGGGCTAGTTTGTATAAAGACTGAGTGATATAGCCATTATAAAACATACATTTTGGTAATAATCCACTTTCTGTGTTTGTCCCTTTCAAAGAACTCTCCAGAGTACAATAAGACCTTGTCTTACACAAGACCTAAGGAAACTGCTGACCTTTTTAATAATAGACAGCCTATGTTGGCAGTGAAACTGAGTTTCAAATGGTACTCCACCCAAAATGTTTCCATATTTTAAGATTTCCTGAGGAAAAACACTGTGTACCTTTTGAAGTAACTCTAAAAGCTCTAAACCTCAAGTCTTTAACCTACATTGAGAATCTCAAACAGCTTCTTCTTCTTGGAGGGTTCCTCTAACCAAAGCACGATCTGCCTCACGTTGGCACAGGGCTGGTTCTTCTCTCCAATAGCGATACGGACAGGGTCGCGAACCAATCGGGCAGCCAGCTCCTCCGTCCCTGTGGGGATGGTGGCCGAGGCCAGCAGAGTTTGGTGTTCTTCTGGGACGTGCTCCAAAACCTCCAACACCTGCTGCTGGAAACCCATCTTCAACATAGTGTCAACCTAAAGGACACACCCCAAATACAGAAGGTTGCAGGACTTTCTCCATTTCACAATTGTATGATTTCTGTACAATTAACAGCATATAATGAAATACTTTAAAAACTATTATTAAGGAAATCCTCAATTTGTTAGCATGTTTTGGGATATGAGGCGACTTTAGTCAAAGATAGCTATCATTAAATCCTCTTTGTTTGCTCATCATAACGTCCAACTCTAATAATATAATTTCTAAACGGCTGCTGTATCAACACACACACACTGGTTTTCTGGGAGATACTGAGTTTAAAGGCTTGGATGCAGAGGATTTCAAAGACCTGCAACTTTACTGTCTTTGATGGATTTACTTTTGTGTAAAACATTTTCACTAAAGAATGAAACCTCTAGGAAATCTGAAATGCTCTGTGTTTATCATACCTCATCAACCACCACCACCTTCACCATGTCCAGCTGCACTGCCTTCTGCTTCAGGATCTCGATGAGTCGCCCTGGGGTGGCTATGATAATCTAAAGGGGAATGAGAGAAAAGAACATGACGCTGTAGGAAAGCTACAAAGTGTTTGGACTGAGGAAGAAGAAAGTTACTGTAAAGACAAAGAGTGTACTTTGATGCTGCTTTTGAGGCGGTGGAGTTGCTGGGGGAGGGGCATGCCGCCCACCAGCAGAGCGGTCCTCATGTTGGGGACACCTATCACCAGCTCCTTGGCCTGCCTCTCTATCTGAATGGCCAGCTCCCTGGTGGGGGTCAGGATGAGAGCCACAGGACTGCCTGCACTGTGTGCTGGCTTCTAAACAACAAAAAACGTACAGCATCTTAAGCAACATATACTTATATAAACATACACACACACATATGCAAGCCCCAAAGCCATTAGCCATGAAGCAAGACATTTTATTAAGTTATATGAGAGAGACGTTTCATGAATAGTTTAATAGTACTATTAATTTGTAGTTGTTCCCATTAAAAATAGATGAATTCTTTTTGACTTAATGGCCAGCTCCCGCAATGTTATCTTGCTAAAGGACACTTCTGCTCATAGGTAAAATATCAGTCTGAAATATCTAACCATTTCAGTTAAGTTTACCTTCTAACCATGCAAACAATCCCCCGAAATAAAGTAGGTTCCTTTTGATTTTGTCTAAACAAAGAGATGTACTTGACCTGGACACTATCTTTGTTAATGCTGGTCACTACTTATTATAATTGTAAATACTGTTTTGAACTTTTGTGAAGAATAACTTTTGTAGGTTAAGAAGAAGAATAAAACAATTCTGTATTTTTTCTAAACGTAAGTTAACCTGTTTCAGATATTTACATATATGCATAACCGACACCGTATTTTTATTATGGTGATGGTGTGTAAATGTTTACATTCCTTTTAACATCAGTATGCCTAAGTGATTGATGGATTATCAAGGCTAACACGATTACTGCTAGAATGTAACTGTATTTGCTTTTCCAAATTGTATTAATGCAATAACTCAAACAAGGCTAAGTTTATGGGGAGGCCGAGATGCGGTTTAACTTATATGTTTTTATCACCGTGACTTAAAATGTAAAATCTGCCGACATATAAGGCTGACTTCTGACATGCAGGATGCTGGTGTTTGCCAAATGTGTTTGTTTCTTCTAGATAACATATCCCTATAGAAGTTTCCTATAGATGAATTAGTCTCTTTCTCTTGGTATAAAAAGGCAGTACTGTACCTCCAGTGCCCTCACTACCACTGGCAGCAGGAAGGCTACAGTCTTCCCTGATCCTGTGTCAGCACTGACGATCACATCCCTGCCGGTGAGTCCAACCGGCACCATCTGCATCTGGACCGGCGTGGGCGCCGCATACCCGGCCTTTTTCAGGTTGCCATTCAGCGTGGCAGGGAAGCCACAGTGTTCAAACTCAAGGATGGGCCTCTTGACTTCACTACCTTGGGTTTCTATGCCCAGCTCCTGTTTGATACGCTGCACCTGCTCCTCTGTTAGGCCTGATATGAACAGATCATCTTCGTAGGCATAGACTGCCTCACTTCCACCCACTCCATCAGTGTCGACCGCTGACTGTTGAGGGTGAGTTCTTTCATCTCCAATTGTGTCCTTACGGTTAAACACGTCCGCACCAGTGCCCATCCCCATTTTGAACAAATGTTTGGCTTTGCACTCAAGACTGCAAACATCATTGTCGGTACTGTCACAAATGTACTCTCCATAGCGACCACACATCACACAGACTGGCTCTCCTGGCTCAGGCCACCTCTGGCTCTTTTTAAAGGATTTGACAGGTTCCTCCTCTTCCTCTTCCTCTTCCTCTTCCTCTGTATCACTTGAGGCGGATGGGTCTTCATCCTTAAGCACTGGGCTTTCTGTCAAACATGCTGATTCTCCACTTGCTTGTATTGTCTCATCCTGTGTTTTGGTGCCTTCACTGACTTCCTCCTTCTGAACTGGTGTCGCTGAACTTCCTTCATCTTTGCTCTCCTCCTGAGATACCTTGCTTTTTTTGTTCAAAACTGGGCCTGAGACCTGGGCAGGTCTCTTTACTTTTAGGGCTCTTGGCATGAACATTTTTCCGGATTGTTAACCTGCAAAACATCAAGAAACATAAATGTCAAGGGTTTCAAAGTCAGAGTTAAGATTTCTACAGAACATAAATATATACCGACTAAAAGTCATATTCCCAAAGGTACACATGTTCGTTTAGTAACAAAATAACAGTAGGCTATCACAAACACCAGTTTAACAGCAACTCTTGGCTTCTACTCTTAACTAGTCAAAAGGAAGTAATACGTTCGTGTATTTGGTCAAATCATTTGTCAAACCACACTTCGACCTGAATCATAAACGCTGGGAAGTATACGCTGAATGTTTAATACAATAAAAGCATTAAGTTACACATACCTTCTTCTAACGCGTTATTTTCCAGCGATTCAAAACAATCACTGACGACGCAGACCAATGACGTATGTTGCTTTGCATGTTGGGAAATGTGGTTCGTGGAACATCGCCCTTTTAGTCTCCCTTCTGTTGTTAACAGACCTTGTTGGTGTTTTTTTATTCAATCGTAAAAATATTTGACCTTACTGTAAACCTTTCATGGTCTTCTATCATGTATAATGAGTTTATGTATAACATGGAGTGGCTGGGTAATTAAACTGGGTTGTCAAGGTAATTAAACTGCTGGAAAAAGTATAGAGCAGTAGTCAGTAACTTGAAAGGAGGTCTTTCTGTCAATTTAAAAATAATAAGGTATTATGTAAATAAATTGTTTTCGTTTTATTGGTCAAATTGTAGGCATGGTGTCTTTTCATGTTACATTCAAAGGCTCATTGAAAACTTTACAGTTCGACCAAAGATGTAAAGGAGTGCTCTCTATCCTGGTGTAAGGGCTTGTAATTAAAATATTTTAATAAGCCGGCTGTGATTTGGTATATAATTGCAGTCTCAACAATACACGGATTTATTTCTATGATGGGAAATGACAATGCACGGCCAAAACAACAAACCACAACAAAACAAAGTGTTAACATTCCCCACAGCAGTGAATGCACCGTCCGCGCATGCGTATTGCGGAACAAAGGTGCTGTGCTCGGAGTGCCACAGTGCGGCAGGAAAACCGCACCACGGCACCAAGAACAGAATAGAGGAGAGAATGCCAAACACATAGGCAATTCATACAAAAATACATGGACATAAAAGGGAGAAGGCGTCTGCTTTCACAGAACCCAAAGAATGGAAATATTTGTGTTTCCATTCTAGCTGAAGAGCTATTTTTCCTCTGAAACCCAAGGAAACCTTCGCTGCTTGGTCCGACGAAGCCCATTTCATCTGGTAGACAGCAGTATGGATGAAAAACAAGACTAGCTGATCATTGTGTCAACGAAACCGAATAAGAAGAAACAATCCCAGCAAAAGTCCAATTGTATCACTTAAAGAACCCGTGAATACTCGGAGGAAAGACGCTGTATGTCATCATTTTACAGCTGTTAATTGTTTTTTCAAGAAATTCCAGTGGTGGGATGTCTTCGCGTTGTGTTGCCTCATAGGATTCAACAATACAGTTCAGGGAGAAATATGGGTGAAGTGCAGGACGCCAGGGATGTTAAGAAGACCTGTGTTGCTCCAGCAGTAAAGTCTTTTGAGCACTATGACTTCCCCCGGGCAAAAATCTGTTGCAGCCTCACATGGCTGGTGGCCAAAGCGTACGGGACAGGTAGGTGCACAACTGTATAGTCAAATACCTGCATGCTGTATGAGTAGCTTGTTTTTCAATGCATGTTTATAAATACTTGAATTACCTACTAAAGGCCAGAACCTAACGCAGTACGTGTAAAATATGCCAATACAAACAACAACACATACAACACATTACCTGCTCAGACTACACTGCAGAGACACCTAGACAACAGTTATTCACAATAGACTTTTCATTGATAAGGCTACACCAGTATTCTCTACTATCAGCCTGTCGGAATATCATAGGGATGTTACCTGTTTGGTCCATGGACAATATCGGGTTGTGTTGCCCATTGCGGACCCTCTTAAATGAATAGCCTATTGGAAAGGCAATAAATAGTATCCCAAGAGAAGATAAAACCAGTTGCCTGTACTAGTGATCATAAATACGTTGTCCTACTTAATGAAAAGGGAATATTCACTGTGTAACTTGGAGCTAGGAAGGTGTCCCATATTATGTCACCTTCAGGGAACAGCATCCACATTTAGAAAGAGATGCATCACATGAGATTGCTTTCATACATTGTGAACAGTAATTTGGGGCAAATGGAAAGGTTTTTGTTTTTTTTCGTAATAGACCTATTTCATGTTTATCTTGCCTCATTGATATCACTTTCTTGATTCTGATATATTACACGATATTATAGATATCTTATCAAAGGTCCAAATAGGATTTGCAATGTAAAGGTAGTCAGAAGTGGGTTTATTTTTACTCATTTAAAAAACCTGCACTTATAAGATAAGATAATATAATAAGATAATCAATATTAATGCAGAGGTGTATCCATATAGCCTGGCTCTATTCCTTTTGAATTGCCAGCCAACATTGCAGTGAAAACAAAATGGCAATTCAGTCTGATTATCTGGTCAGTATGGATAATACATAGCTAGAGAGGAGGGTTGTTACATGGGGTCTCAGAGGCTCCCCTCACTGTTGCAATACTAGGATTCAAAATTGATTTTAAAGGGGCGTTTTAGTGCTGTGGTTGTTTACCTGAGATAGTAGCTTTTGTTTCTCCACATCTGGTTACTTGTGTTAGATTATACTGCAAAGCTGATGCTGAAAAAAACGCTCAAAATATGTCAAACTCAAAATAATGAAAAATGCAAATGGCTTGTGCTTTCACATGAAGTCTTTTTTCAATTGAGCATGTAAAATGTTTCCATCTTGTACCACAGATTGATGTGCTCTTTCATACTTTCAAAAGGTGTATTTTGCAACAAAGCCTAGGGCTGCTCGATTATGGCAAAAATCATAATCTCGATTATTTGGGTCAATAATTGATATCACGATTATTAAAAACGATTATCCATTTACTTTGAAAACATCAATTTATTGGAGAAAACAGTATGTCGAACAGTATGTTTTTAACAGTTGATTACCCTGAACTTTAACTATAATTCAACTGAAAAACCAATAAAAAAAAAAGAAGTAAAGTAATAATAAAAAAATAATCGTTTTATTTCGATTACGTTGTTTTCGTAATCGTTGCAAGCCATACTCGTAATTGCGATTAAAATACGATTAATTGAGCAGCCCTAACAAAGCCTAGATCTCTTATCACCCTCTGTTGTCCAGCAATTGGAATTACAACAACATGAGTTAACAGTATGAGCAACTCGTCTCTTTCCACATCCATCAACCCCTCTTGTTTCTTTGTGAGCTTCAGTGAAAATGGTATGATCCCAAAACCCATAACACACACTCACACAAGTCACATGTTACCAAAACAAGCCGAAGGGATTTAACAGACATACTTCAGAATTAGGTTCATCAGCCTTCAGAGTAGAAGAACTCAAGGTTTTTATTGTCATTTGTACATAGCTACAGTGTAGTTATGACAATGGAAATCTTAGGTCACAGGCTCCTCCAACAGTGCAACACAATAAAACAGATACAATAGTGCAAGTAAATACAAATAAAATAGA
>NW_011353999.1:12402-39201 GCF_000735185.1 Notothenia coriiceps | reverse complement strand
AACCTCCTTCTTAAATCGACGGCGTTTGTCAGGGTTCACCCGATATGCGTGTTGTTTAATCGGCAGTGAGTCACCTACATCAATATCATGTTCCAAAACCGTCGTGCAGGAAGGTACGTCAGAAAACAGTTGCTTGTTGGCCAAGATCAGTCCACCTATGTCTGAACGCTGCGTATCAGGTAAATGTGCTAAATGAGCCTCGATATTCACCAGGATCTCTGAATTTCGCAGCCTCCCCTGTAACACCGCCTTCGACTGGACCACAACGTCTTCATCCCCCCCCCAAATAACCGGAGCTTCAGAGGGGCAGATGCGTTATTTCCAGCACTGGACAGCGCCACCACACAGGCAGCGACAGGTTTATAGAGATCAGCACCGGACAGCTCCCCTGTTAGAACAATAGACTCGGCAGTATCATCAGCTAAGCCCCTGCTCGAGCCAGGCGCTTTCGCCCTCTCGTTGTACGGCTTCAACATATTAACGTGACAAAGCCTGCTCTTACGACCCCGTTCAGGAGTAGCGATGAGGTAGTCACGGTCACCGACCTTCTTCGTAATAACATAGGGGCCACTGAACTGGACTTGCAAACTGGAACCAGGGATCGCCAACAAGGCTAGCACTTTATCTCCTGGAGCAAACACTCTGTCCTTAGTCCGTCTGTCGTACCAGCCCTTCATTTTTCTCTGAGCCACACCCAGATTATTCTGTGCCAGTTCGCATGCACGGCGCAGCTTCAAACGAAACCCACTCACATAATCCAGCAGATTAAGTGGCTCAGCCACCCCCAGCCATTTTTCCTTCAACAGCTTCAGGGGACCACGTACATTATGAGCGAAAACCAGCTCCGCCGGGCTAAACCCTAGCGACTCCTGCACCACCTCTCTCACTGCGAACAACATTAAATGTACTCCCTCATCCCAATCCCTTTCAAACTCCAAACAGTACGCACGTAACATCGATTTGAGCGTCTGGTGAAACCGCTCAAGCGCCCCCTGCGACTCAGGGTGATATGCACTCGAGTGGACATGACTGATAGCTAACTGTTTGAGAGTCTGAGCAAAGACCCGCGACATGAAATTCGTTCTTTGGTTAGTTTGAATGATCTTTGGCAATCCAAACACGGAACAAGGGCTTTGACCACACTCGGAGCAGTGATGTTACCCAGCGGTATCGCTTCAGGAAACCGTGTTGCTGCACACATAATGGTAAGCAGAAACTTATGACCAGATTTACTACGGGGGAAGGGGCCAACACAGTCCACGATCACCCGCTCAAACGGTTCACCTACCGCCGGGATGGGATACAACGGCGCAGGCGGAATCGTTTGATTAGGCTTCCCTGCAACCTGGCACACATGGCACGTTTTACAATAATGCACCACATCCCTCTTCAGACCCGGCCAGAAAAAGTGGCGCAGCACCCGGTCATAGGTTTTATTGACACCAAGGTGGCCAGCAAGCTGATGATCATGAGCTAAACCTAAGATGTCCTGGCGATATTTCGACGGAACCACCACTTGTGATACTACACACCAATCATCACCTGGGGACGCAAAGAGCGGTGTCCATTTACGCATGAGCACCCCGTCTTAACAAAGTACCCGCGAGAGCCAGCGACACCTTCTGAAACCGCATCCTCCAATATCAATGATAATTCTGCATTCGCTTTTTGGTCACACAACAGCTGCTCACGTGTCACAGGCACAGCACCAATTTTTACCCCAGCTGAATGTCATCAGGACACCTGGGGAAGGCGGAGCCAGGGGCGGACCAGGTGTACCTGCGCAGCAGAGACAGAGAAAACACATAGAGCACGTAACACACAGGTGTTTGATAACGTCATCACCTCAAAAACAAACACACAGACTGGAGTTTAAAGACTGTCTCAGCCTATTCTTTTCTGTCTGATGGAGACTTCATACTGACTTCAACACGTTCCACATATTTTATACATTATTGGGGACATTTGGTTTTAGTTCAAAAGTTTGCAGTTAAAATATTCTGATGCTTTTCAAAGCGTTTTTACTTTATTTTCTCTTCTTAATACACATTCATTCACTACTACTTACATTTAATATTTAACTCCTTCAGCTTACTTTCAGCTATAAACCATTCAACTATTACATTATTCAGCTATTTCTGGACATTGAGGCTACATTTTGTTGTTTATACCTTTTTTAAACCTTTTCTTTAAAATATTAAGCTTCTTCACTTATTCTCCTACTCTTCCCGTTTAACATTTCACTTTCAAGTTTTCAACAAAGTCATTGCCAGGTATTTGAGCTGTAACAATTTTGATTCAAATCATTTCACTTGTATGCATTTCTCCGCTAAGTTCAGCAACACACTTACTTGGTTTTTGTAGCTAAAAGCAGCTTCAGAGACCATTCAACTAATAAAATATTCAGCTTTTTCTGCATTTTCAGCTAAATTCAGCAACAAATGTAAACAGTTTACAGCATTCAAACGCATTTTCAGCAGGAAATGCATTTTCTAGTCATTTTTTTTTTAACGTAAGAGAGGTTTTCCTACGCTTTCCATGAAAAATGATGTCCAAGGAGTGGAGGGTTTGGGAGTTATGGCAGGTTGAATAACAAGGTTGAAGGCAAATTTCAAGCTCTCCTCCACTCAAGCTGTGACATCACCTACTCTAACCCTTAACGAGCTGCGCAATACACACTAATGTTAAACTCTGAAGAAGGCCTCTTTATCAAGCTCCAATCTAAGTTAAAAATCTCAAAAAGTGTAACAAATATCAGAAATCTGAAGAACTTTACTAGCTGAATGTCTTGTGACCGTTTTAAAGTTGTAACGAAGTCTCTAGCTGAAAGTATGTGGAAGCAGCATAATCGTTCTGCATATTCAGCAAGAAATGTACACAGTTGACAGCATTCACACGCATTTTCAGCAGGAAATGCATTTTCTAGTAATTTTTACAACATTGAGTCATCGTCATAGCGAAACCTACTGGCAAAAATATTTCAACATCAGGTGACAATTAATATCCAATTTGAAGGTCTCCTATTATGCTGTTTTTAGGCATATATTATGGGTCTCAGATATATACAAATATATAAAAAACATGTCTATGATGTGTTTTGCTCAAAATACCAACAGGTTTTAGAGATTTGGGTACGGAGGGAAAGAGAGAGGGTTTTGTTTTCTGACATATTTATGTATGAAAGGCATTTTTGTAGGCAACATTGTATATGTGTCATGATTGACCTCTCCTTCTACAAAGACCATTGACTGAATTGAGTAGTTGTAGGAAAATGCACGTCACACACTTGTCAAAGTACTTGCTCGTGATCCATGAGCTGAACAGAGATTTACCTTAGTTGCATGTTTTGATGAAGCTTGCAGTACTGCTGACTTCTCCGTTTCTTCTTTGTTTCAATGGAATGTCTCATTACTCTTAAAGAGCATGGCGTAATTAAAGCTCACCCCAGCATCAGTATCTGACCCCAGCTGAGTTACATGACAGCTGCTTCCTCAGGCTACACACTCTCTCCCAGCATCAGCAAATGCCGTCTGCATGGCAGGGACCGGTCCTCCTTCAGAACAGTTCAGTTATGTGGGATCCTGGAGGACCGAGTCCAAATTTCCTTGGACCGGTCACAGCTACACAGCGGTGGATTGTCATGCAGCCAGAGCTCTTCTGGAGTGTCCATATCTCTTTATTAGGGAATTAATGTGTTTCTCTCTGGCACTACACCTAGTAAAACCATCTGAAAAAATAGCTTTCAACGACTGAACATGCTTAGCTCTTGTTAATGTCTTTTTTATTAATTGTATTCAGAATGTTCATCCATAGATGTTTTCAACAATGGATGTTGATTGTTGTGTCTTTGTTAATGTGTCACATGCTTCTTGTTCAGGAGAATATTTCCATTTAGAACAAATGAGAAAGCTACTCAATGGCAAACAAATCAGCACATACAGACTTTCTAGAAATTAAATTGACATAAAATGAATGGTGATGCTGTTACATATTGTACATGTATTTTAATTTTTTATCTCGTTCATTTAGCTCAACATGCATTGTGTGTTGTGTATCGTGCACAATGGTGTAGAGAGAATCCTAAAAACACATGACCACTCATTTCATCCAGTATGTCCTTAACTAGACTCAAAGTCTCTCTTTATGCTGTCAGTTATTTCATAATCTTTGTTATCTTGGGGTCAAGTTGAAATGGCCTGCTGAAGACTGGCTTAATCAGTTTCATACTTTTCATTTTATACCGCATTATGAGATTTATTACAGATACATGGATAGATTTTAAATGTCTGAATACCTCGAAAAAGGCATTAGTAAAAACCCAAATCAGTCAAAAAGGCTTAACAAGAGACAAATAGGATTAAAACAGCATTACAATTAAATCCATTCAGACTGAAAGAAACACAGAGAATAATTGAATACAGACATAAAGACCATTATAGACGATCCAGCAACAACATTTACACCTACAGGCAATTTAAGTAATGCATTTCCTCTATTCTCAATTTTAGCTGATTAAATGTTTTTGTAATAGCGAAATCGGCTTGATGCATCAAAAGTAAAACTTTTCATTAATGTAAATGGTCTCTTTCACAGTGCTTTTGCTGTTTAAACCTGCAGGCAGCATTTCAGTGCTGTCACCGGTCCAGGTGGCACTGAGTCCAACTACCTAATTTACACGCTCATCATATTTGACAAGCTTTCCATATATTTCTGAATGCAACATCTTAATCTGCAAAGTAACTACTGCCTACATCATCGGATATAGATAATACGTGGACTTGAAAAAGACACATGTTGCATTAAATATATTGGTATTGATGAAAGTTGTACTTAAGTACAGAAATTGGCAGCATTCACCTTTGGCCAAATATAAAAAGACCATATTGCATACTTTCAATACAGTAACAGCTCCTCAAAAAATTATGCTTTTCTTTGAATGATATATGAATGTTAGCACTCATAACCCCAGAAACATTGGTTGTTGAAACGCTTAATCAGACTTGAACCTGTGGCCTTTGTTTTTTTAAGCTTTACTTTAAAGAAATCAACACTCAATGTTCCCTTTGTGCTACAATCTGACAAAAACAACTAGGAGTTAAAGTCTCTGCAGCACATTAACTCTGTTCTGACGGATATAACTGCTGGCTCCCATAGGCGCGGTCTTTATCTTCCCTGCGAGCTGCGCAGCTGCACTCTGTCAGTCTTTATCATTTTGTCAGGCGGTGCGGCTGGCTCAAAGATGCTCGGATAAACCTTCATGTTTACGTCCTCCTGGCTAGTGCTGCGGCTGGCTGTCTGGAAGTCCGCGCTCCACCTGCAGTTACTCATGTGAATCCTCTTGTAATTGTGTCTTGCTGTTCCTCTGTAGTCCAGACTGCAGATCAGTTTAAGCTGTTGACTCCTCTTGGTCTTTCGCCATTGTTCTCCAGCTTGTCAACTTGAGTGTTGTCCTGAGACTGTTGTCTTGGAGGTAATGCAGCTAGAAAGGGTTTTTTAAACTAAAGGTACAGCTGCCTGACCCCATATACCACTTAGCTCACATTTATATTCTGTCAATAAATACTTGGTCCGGGGCTCTGCCTAGATTAAGTGAGACATACACATGTTCACTTATATAATGTTTTAACGGATGGTGAAGATGGTTAGTGACCTGACCTATTTATTAACTACATTTCACAATAGATTTTTGTTAAAAAAATGTAGTATAATCATTGATTAATACATGTTGAGGCCCAGAGAAAAGTTCAATCTTTTTTTCAACATGTTACTATTCCACTTTTAAATGTAGCCTTTATACTAGAGAGCATGTGTCTCTGCTTGTGTTTTATACATAACATCAGCAGTATAATGATGATTCTGCTGTCGCTGCAGCATTTTGTTTATCCAGGTCAGGCAGCAGCTGTGAAGAAAAAACCATGCAAGGTCCTAAAGATGCCTTACTGCCTACTGGAAATGGGTTAGCCTTTTTGTGAATAAATACAAACAAGCAACATCCAGTATCAGTATAATGCACACCCCGATGCATTTCGGGACATATTTTGTTTGAAGAGGAACATCTTTTTGTAGCTTTAGTGTCTCTTGTAGTTCTATCCTACAACAGTGAAATAGTGCTGCTGTGGTCAGTCAACACATTGCCTGCAATTTCCTAAGCAACCTGAAGATGGAAGTAAAAATCCACCGGTGACTTTAAATAGCAGACCGCCTCAGATGTATTGCCATTGTTAATCCTTTCACCGCTGACAATTCAGTTTGTATTCTTGTACTGTAGCACTTCACTGTTTCCTCTGGAGTGGTGGATTAAGAACACCCACCCATAGGATGGCACAGGAATGTGAACAAAACCAAAACCAGAAGTTTACTGATATTTTTTCTCCTTTTGGCTCAAATAACATTTCTACAGATAGGGACCCCTCATTGCAGTGGAAATGATGTGGTCAAAGCAATATAATATACAGACCGAAATGCAAATCCCTCACAATTTCAATGATTTGTCCATAGCGTGACGGAGAGGCATCTTTCCGTCTTTCTGCTTTTACATTATGGATTGAAACTACATGTTGATGGTCCAACACACGGATTGAAACCATGGTAGCACAGGAGATACAGGGATTGAACCATAATCGGTTTCATTTTGTTCAACGATGCAATTCATATTTAATTGAGTTTAAATGGTAAAATCTTTCGAAGAATGCATGATGCAATTAAGATTTTTAAACCATGTGCCACCTACCTCCTTTATAGGCTCTTATGTTCAAACTAGCAAGCATTTCAGAACAATGGTCTTCATAAACACTAACTCACCTATATTGCCTTGAATGTGTCCTGTGGGGTCATCCTTTAAAGACCAGACCGACTCCAGTGTGAGCAAAAGCGAGCTAAAGGGCGAAAATCCTTTCTAGAAATGGTCATTTAATGATACAAAACCAATTGAAACATGGAACACACAAATAATCCAATATATATCTTGGGAGTTTCCGCATGGCAAATATGCTGATCTTACAGAAACTAGAAATCTGTGTTTATAGATCTGCGAATAAATAGATTCTGTGCCTGGAGCTATGGCACATTAGCACAGTAACCATCAAGCTACTCGTAGCAAAGGGCCATCTCTGTATTCTTTTCACGGCCAGAAGACAGGAAATAAATGTTTATTGGAAAACTGCCAGTTTTTATACCTTAGTGGAACAATGCAACAAATGCTGTTAAACATTTACTGGTTTACCCTTTTGGTGATCTTGACATTGTTGAAGTACGTCTACGCTGTATGATGCTGACCTATGACTGTTAAATGCAAATCGGTGATGAACTTGCCTCACAAAAAATACATCTAAACTTTTACAAGGGTCAATATACTGTACGCTGGCCTTGAATGGAAACTTGTAAAGTAGAATCTATATTATTCATGCAGTTCTCCCATATATCCCTCCTACGCTTGAGAAAACACATATACAGTACTGTCAGTCTTCTTTGTCATTATACAACCATTCCCCAATCAAGATAATCCGTCCAAATATTTCATACAAATGTTATCATTCCGCTTTGGCAGCACCACTTCCTAAAAATGAGATGCTTGTAATATTGCTGAAGTAAGACTTTGAACTTATTCTGCTGTAAGTTGCTCTTAGTAAGATTATCAACTAAAGCTCTAAAATGTAAAGCATAATCAGCACTTAATTATACATAATTAACTTAATTAATAATAGTCTTCTTAGAACAATCACATGGGTGAATAATTAGTGAGCTGTTAAGCATTTTTTGCCTTCACTCGGAGGATGCTGGGTAAGTAGCTCAATGGCTCACAAGCCAACAGAATCACAATAAACTGAGGCACAATCCCACACAAATGCTCGTCTCCAGTGGCAACATCACTATGGTTTAAGGCCAAAGCTCTTGCTGGAACATTACAATGCATTGGGGTGAACATAGCTCCAGTACAATGACTGCGGTTGTCCTTGCTGGTTTGGATTGTGTTGGCTTTGAAAAGGCCTGTGCTGTGTCGTTAAATTCATACAAATCCATAGCTGCTCTGCCATTAAACATCAACATCAATGTTCTGCCGATGTCTTATTGCTAAAATACTTTGTCCTGGGATCTTTTCTACAGCTCCATGTGGGTGTCCTGCCAGTTTCCTGCCTGTTACATTTGGGTGTCCTGGCATCCCGCCTCAGATTGTGGGTGTCCTGCCACTGACTATAGTGGTTCTACTGCTGTTGCTTGCGAGGTACGATTGCCATATTTATCTGCAGTTATTAGCACTGATCTCATGGGACTGGTGCCTCACAGAAGAGGTCTTTTTGCGTCCAAAAATGTGTGACCCAACCCGAAAATATCTGGAAATGTACAACCCCAAACAAACAACTCCTCTATAATTTAGAGACTTTGTACCCGTAACCGCACAAAACATATGACGGACCCCCACCCTGCTTGTAGACGCATTCTGATCCAACCTATTTTTACATTATATATCACTAGTTTTTTTACCCAAAGCGTCTTACATACACTCAAAACTTACAAATACTGTGGGCAATCGCCTAAGGAGCTATTGGGGTTGAGGTGTCTTGCCCAAGGACACAGCGACATGCTGACTACAGTGGGTATCAAAGTGGGACTGAACCGGTGCTCCCCTGATCTGAAGATGAGCGCACAAACCCCCTCATCCACAATCTCCTATTTCACTGTTGATTACAATTAACAAGTAAATGAATGTGAAAGGTTATCCAATCTGACACTTGACACTAAAATGAGAGTTATTGTTTGGACAGATCGTTTTATTTCTATATGCATTCATTGACTGCTAGGATTAAATGCATTAAGGAAAAACGTTCCTATCGATATGTATAATATAATGTAGAGCCTTTTACTTGTCAGTTAGAATGACAATGAAAAAGATGATCATTATGAAACATGACAGCGTATAGATTGCAGCAATATGCCTATGAAAACAAATTGGTGTTCTAATGTTTTATTATATAGAATGGCATAAAATAACTTTAAAAAGATCACAATGCTTAGTGCTCTGGTACCCAGAGTGCACTGCTGTTCCAAGAATGAGCTGCAATGAATTACCAAAAGGGTAAAATAGGCGCCCTGAATTTACGAACAGTCCAAATTGTGCCTTATGCCCTCCGTCGCTCGGAGTGACTATTTAGGAATTCACCCAACATTAATTTTGAGAAAACAAAACTTCGTGTGTCGCCTAATGTAACATTTGCAGCCTTCTCCCTTGGGACTACCAAGCGTACAGTATAATCCATCTGCCTTGACAAGAAACTTGTTGAAACAAATTAAGTAGTTCTGTTATTCTTTCTCTTACTGATTAAAAAGAGCTTGGCAAGCCCACTTATTATTTAATCTTAAAAGTCCAGTTGCTGTCAAGTTGATGGATTAAAATCTTTTTGAATCGGCTTTGCATATTTGTTGTATCTAGCATTTTAAAGATAACTTTGAATTTAAGAGCTTTTGAATTACAATAACGATTGCTAGTTTTCCTTAGCATTGCTAATATGCTATCATCTCTGCTCTCCGGATCTGAACTCTGCTCTGACCCTTCACCTCCTGCATTGGGGGCACTGCAGGTCATTTGTTACAAGCACACACATATCGCTTCAATCATGATCAGTGCCGTATAAAGCTGGCAAGTTTACACAGAATTTGGACCCAACGGACCCAATCGAAAACATAGCTGCATAGTCAACAGATTTGTCCAATAGACAGAACATGTATCACCATCTTCATTAAAAGTGGCAGAAAATAACGTTTTCCGGCTTTTCCAATATGAAGCCTTCATGCTTATCTCTGTTTTATTTCATTTCAATCTGAAAATACATGATTTATTGCTCACTTTGTGTCCATTGCTTTCTTTTAGCTGATTTACCTCCGTTTGATATTCATTTTACTCACATTTATTTTTCTATTGCACATTGACATGAATCACTTGCTTAAAAAAAGGCTGGTTGAAATAATTGCATTGTTGTGGATGTGTTATATCTGAACAGATGTCTCTCATGAATGCTTTACTAACACCTCTTCCTCAAACCCTAGCTCCTGCTGACCAACAACAGCTGTAATATTTGTGCTTGCCGGCATCAGGGTGGTTTTTTCCAGTATCTCTTTTCATTTGTTCTGAACAGATGTTGACAAACAAAACGTTCCAGACACAATGTTCAGAGTTCATTTCAGCACCAGTTCTGTGAAAGCACATTATACTTCTGCTCTGAGAGAATGGACCAGCTGAAAGGGAAGAGCCTTAAGCTTTACTTTTGCTGCCAGACCTTTCTCTTTCCTGGTTTTCGCTTTCCTTTTCGGCACAACATTTTGTACAGCATTATAGATTTGGAGAAAGGAAATGTATTCAAGGGAGTGTTGGACTTTTTCTGTCTTTGTGAATACCCTCAGTAAACCTACATAACAGACGGAGATTTCAGTGCTTGCTAACTTATCTTTTTGAGCTTAATATGCATGCAGAGGAAAAGCAGGTGAGGAACGGGAGGCATCTTTGCAGAAAACAAACATCGTCAAAGCAGCACTGCTGCTGACAGGCCATTATTTTAGCTCGCTCTGAACCAGGATATCTTGATTTACTCAGGCAACTGCCAGTCAATATCACTGTCCTTGACTATGTTATTGCAGAGGAGTGGAAAAGTTGCCTGCTGGGACTGTTTCAGCCTGAAGGTAAAAAGAAGGGCTTTTGACCAGAAGCTAGAAATATAATAAGTTTCTGGCCAAGAGAAATGTGGATGGACACAGCGATTGAGTTGTGCAATCCCTCAAGAGCCAATATAAGTGCTCTTTAGCAAGGCACTTAACCCAGTTTGCCTAGTGCAGCTACTTAGTTAAAAATGGTATTGACTTCCTTTGTCAATTCCATTGGTGGATGTGCTTTAAATGTTTAAATGGGAAGCAGGATGATGAAGTATCTTCTGTAAAGCACGTTGCAAAAGCCTTTCATGGAAATATATAGGGTTTAAAAGGAAACAAAAAAGATCTAGACAGTCCTTTTATAGCTGGATTCAGTCTAAAGAATAGACTGTATGGCTTAAAAGCACCATATGCCGTGCCTACTATATTTTTTTGACAGCTTCTATGATATCTTTGCCTTTTCCTTATTTAAAAAAATTCTCATAAAGCTACAAACACACATTTACAGTCTTATTCTTGTGAAAGCTCTTACTGACAAGATTCATTCTATAGCACTTACCACCAAACGCACATACTAGTGTTAGGAAATAGCACATTTTGCTGTTCAAGGTATTTTAGAAATTGGACAATAATCTTATGAGTAGGGCTGTCAGTCGATTAAAATAGTTAATCGCACATTTTTCATCTGTTCTAAATGTACCTTAGAGGAATATTTTTCAAGTGTTTTCTTATCAACATATGAGTGGAGAAATATGCTTTATGCAAATGTTTGTTTATTATCATTGGAACAATGAAAAATATTCTCCTGAATATTTTCAATACAAAAACCTGGAACCTCTCTCTCTCTCTTACACTCTCTCCTAGCCCTGTCTACTTTTTTGCACTGAGCCAGTTGCTCAAACAGACAAGCCTGTTTACAGTTGTCGGAGAAATGTCGCGCATCTGTCATCATCTTCAGTCAAAGCATGAGACTGAAGTTCCCACCTGGGGTCAAAATAATGCGCTGTGATGTGCAGTCGACACGTTGGATGCGATCCAAATTATCTAACGCAGCCCCTCGTCCTCCACAATGTTAAGCTGTAGCCACCCATTTAGCTATCGCTGTTAAAAGCTTGCTGCTCGTAGAAGTGTCCAGGCATCTCCCCGACAAACTTTCAAGCGTGGTCTGCCTCAAGCGAGCGGCAGGAGCGGGGCTTTCAGCATCAGCTGTGTGCTTGGCTTGCTGTTTAAAACACCTTTTTTGTATCNACATATGTTGATGAGAGAGTCTTCTCGGTCGAATTTAAAGAGAGAGATACGAGAGAGGAGTTATAAAAGAAAGCAGCATAAAAAGGAATTAAGCCCCCCCCTTTTTTTTTTTTTTTTTTTTTTTTTCCAAAATTCTGTTTGCCAACTTTTTTTTTTGGGGAAAAAGGGCCCAGAAAAATTACTCTATAAAAGAAGAACCCCCCTTAGAGTTCCCCCTTTTAAAGGGGGGGTAAAAAAAAACAACCCCCTTCCTTAAAACACCCACCAATATGAAAAAAAAATAAGATTGGTTTTTTTTTTTTTTACATGTTTTTAATAATTCCCAAAATTAAGGTATGTGGGGGAAACATACTGGGTCAAAACAATAAACCTTTTACCAATTAGGCCATAAACAAAATAAATGGTAACGGTTTTTTTTTTTTTAATTTTTAAAGGTTTTGGTTTTTTCCCCCAAATTTCCCCCCCCATAAATCTTTTTTTATTTACCCCTAAGAGTTTTTAAACAAAAATTTAACATTTTTTTTTAATTAATGCCAATCTTTTTTTTTTTTAATATCTCCCCCCAGTTTTTTTTTTAAAACGGATTGTTGTTGGTTGAGGCTATAACTACAGCTGTGAGGTAAATGGATCTTGTGTTGATATGTCACTAGTCAGTTTCTCAGGTCTAAGTTTGGTCAAATTTAATAGTAAACAATATTCCAAGGCAACCTTTATAATATTAGATAAATACAACAGGTTTGAAATATCTCAATGTATACTATAAAGGTAATACATTGTAACAGTAACAAGAATATTGTTTAAAAGGAGATATTGAAAAGATGCTTAATAAAGTATGTAACTTAGAATAGATATGATGACAACGAAAATAAAAACGTATACATTTATTGTTATGCTATGTATGTTATTGTTTCAGTATGTTCACATACTTATTTGGATTATTAAAATGTAACGGATCTTTTGCTATGGGTGTTTTAGAGTTGACCCCTAGATTAGTCTTAGTATTCCTGTTCAAAGTGCAGATTGAGAGGCATTTACTATATAATGTTAAAACTACCCGTCTAGAGGATGGAGTCCACCCCCATTAGACAGTTATACAATAAGAACTTTGAAACCTTCGCTTTATGATATAAAACGTCATATTTCCGTTGTGTAGTGATGTCTTTGAGGATTTTACATTTTTTTTATAGTTCTATTGCTGGAGGGGGTGGTACAATCATAGTCTCGCGTAGAGCAAAAGACTAGCGGCCTGTGTGGACATAAGCATACATACAGGGGGTGTTGCTATCTAGGGTAAAGCTGTTGTTTCGTCACTTCATTTATCAAGAAAAACGTTTCACTCTTGAGCAACTGATCCACAGGATCGCTGGTTTTAACTATGGGTATGTCAATGGGAACTACAAACCAAGCGTCATTATCAATTTAAGATCTGCTGAAAATGCTGTCGGGCAAACTGCATCCCAGATGTGGTGTCTGTTGCAGGTTTTACACTTTTTGATCGGAGATTTCATTGAAAGTATTGGCAATTGTTCATTTTGTTGAGGGAAATCTGCAGCATTGTTTTTTCACCTGTTATCAGTGTTGGGCTTGCTGTTTTTCTAAAGCAGCTCATCATTGATCACCACACGTTTTACAAAACATTGTTTGAACAAAATCTGATACCGAAGCACCATTTTATAATGCACTATCCAAGACTGCTTTGTTTATTTGGACTTCTTTCTCATTTATGGCGTATGAGATTTGAGGCCAAGCATAACCCATTAAAGAGGCAAGCACATGTTGTACGCAATTAAAAAAAATATTGCAAAAACCCTAGCTCAGAAACATCAGGTTCAACAGATGTATAATTTCCAGCTTCGTGACCCGTTCAGTAATAAGTGCAACGTCGACAATGCCTGCCCTGTGAATATTGGTTCTCTGAAAAAAGCTGATATTAAACTGGAGGGACTAAAATCAGCCCTAGATGAAAATGTCACGATGAATAGCATCATTTATGTCACACATTCGCTGACCATAAAGGGCCGGACATACAGGACTGGATCTGTGCTGCCCCTTAAAACACAGCATCAAGGGGAGCACTTATTTGGGGAAATTATTCAACTTATACCCCAGGGTCAAAATAATGCGCTCTCATGTGCAGTCGACACGTTGGATGCGATCCGAATGATCTCACACAGTCCCTCGTCCTCTACAATGTTAATTGTCCTGCAAGCTGTGCCACCGCCACCCATTTAGCTATAGCTGTGGAAAGATTGCTGCTTGTAGACGCCGTGTCCAGGCGTCTCCCCGGCAAACTTTCAAGCGTGGTCTGCCGCAAGCGAGCGGCAGGAGCAGGGCTGTCAGCATCATCTGTGTGCTTGGCTTGCAGTTTAAAACATTATTTTTTTTATCCATATCTCTCGCTAGAATCTCCCACCATCCAACTAACAACAACAACAACAACAACGTCAAGCCTTTGGGCTCTGAAACTACGGGGTGGGCCGAGGACAAATACACATGCGTTAATCGCACGTTAAAATAATTAGTGGCGTTAACATTTTTTTAACGCGTTAACTTGACAGCCCTATCCTGATGGTTAGGTATAGCTTTCATATTTTTTTCTGCAGTGACCACAGTGTGGATACAAAGCTGATATATTTACTTACTTTTTTTTAGCTTAAATGTTGAAAATTGCATGCACCAGATTTTTGTTACATCACTCCGTGGATGATTATGACTCTAACTTTGCTTGCGGCCATTAACGAATGATTGGAGGAAGTGCGAGGAAGCCTTACGGATCCCCTCACCAGCCTTTTCATTTTTGTTTTATTTCATGCAACATACAGTCCTTGCTGGAATACTGCAGTTCTAAGCATAGCTCAGATTGTGGGGCACCAAGCGTAATTGCCTAACATGTGTAGTGATTTTCTACATTCTTTAAATATAAAGGAATTAGCATGTTCAATGCTAAACTGGCACGAAGATATGGGATTTTTTTTTTCTGTTTGCAAAACCGCTGTTCAAAGAAAGGATCCCCATATATTTCCCACAAGAAACATGTTCCTGTTTTCGACATTGAAACAGTGCTTCGCTCCGACTAAATCAAAGCAGCCCAGTTAGGCATGATCGAAATTCAAATGAGGCATTCGTAAACAAAATATACAAATCAATTGATGTGACATTCAGGCTTAGCTATGGGGATTTATCCAAATGTAATCTTGCATAATATCAGCCATTCACGCCCGTTTTAGGGTAATTATTCTTCATTATGATAAGATGCTCAACAGGTTGGCTTGGAGCACTGGGACTACAAGTTTCTGGCTGATGTGCTACATGATTGAGACAGATTACTGAGGTCCGCCGAGAATTCTCCCCGGTAACCAAGGCATGCCGCGGTCTAGCAGACTCATTACAACTGGTCACCATTGGCTTCCATGCATGAACTTGTAATTAGACCAACTAAATGGGTGAAGATCTTGAGATATAGAAAATGGGATACTGCTGTGGCCCAATAGGCTCGAAACTCTATTAATCCTATAATGGAAATCATTTATCATGCCTTTGGTGTGTGACCTCCACCTTTTGTATGCACTGCTTAATATTCTACCTGTATTACATGGCTTTGAGTCTCTTTTGGAACATCCTCTTAGTCCTCAACATTTTGTTCTTGAGCTGCTTTTACTTTCATAAGGTTAACCTTGAATTTCTGAGCAATTCAAAGACCAGAGGTGAGGCATGAGATGATTCCATTACGATACATTTCCATTTGCCCGTCATTGTCCAGTAGTGGTTGATATAAAGAATTAGGACTGTCCTTGCTACTTTACAAAAGGGTTTAACTCCGAGTGAGCACATTATGCAGTATTATGAAAACAGTTCATCCAACAAAAAGGGGTTTTGTGGGATTTTTGCCATCATTTATTTTTCCTCCAAACTATTCTAAAATATACGACTGTATTGTAGGGGTGGATGATGACTGCATACCCCAGGCTTATATAACATATCTACTATAAGTTAATTTGCCATATAATCTATCCATACATTTCTGTGCTTTGCTTGAATTGACAGTTATTTATTTCACTAGAATAGACAAAAATAGACATTTCAAATGTTATTTTACCCTTAAAAGTCAATGTCATTTATTTAATATAAACATGTTTATCAAAATAAAATCTATATCAAACCTTTTAACATAATTGTACATATGCTGTAATAAAGGATTTGTTTCAAATTGACCAAATGTACTACATAAAGTAAGGATTTCATTTTATTATTTATTTGTGTGTCTTCCTTTTAGAATATTTATCATGTTTGTAGATATCAATAGCTAGCAAATTATTTTCCTACTCTTTCTACATTGAAAACTTTCCTATATCAGTCTCTCTTTATTTATATTTTATTCATATTTTATTAGTTTTAATTTATTTTTCTCAGACTGCAGTTTTTGGGCTTTTTACTTCATCAAGTATTTACTTTTACTTTATTTAGGTACAGCCAGGTTAAGCTGAATAACACAAAGGCCTTTTTTTACTTGTATGCTATTTGACACATCATTAATCTGGAAAGCAAAGGGAAAACATTTAATCTTAATAATGTAGAAAATGCAGCAAGAACAACAATCATACATAACTTAGCATCAGACTTATTTTAATTAGTTTGGGTAATTAAAGGGAATAGATTTGTTTTCATTGTTCATTTACTAACATCCTAACCTTGCCTTCTGTTAGAAACAAAGGGCTCCATTACTAATTAGACTTTAAATTCATTAGCGTCTCGCCTTTACTGAACTGTGACTTTGCTGTTAACTGTTAATCCCCAGAGTGTTTCCTAACCCTCACCCGGCTGCCCACTCTTCCAGCTCACTGTGTTGCTGCACTTCCACCTATCAGGCTGCAGGTAGTAAACAGGCAGAATGCAATGAATGGAAAAGGTGTATTGTTGGAGGAACAACCGGCACCAAACAATGGCAAGAACGCCTCTCACCAATAGCCGGAGCTGCACGGGCGCTGACATCATATCACTCCCACATCTCCCACATCTTGATTTCCACCCCACCCGCTCCTTTCCATTAGCGAGTCGGTCCGTGTCCCTGTGTTATTTAAAGCCAGAGATCCTCCCTCTAGCCGAAGCCACTGTGTTGCATCTGTCTGCCTCGCTGCTTGTGTGTCTCGGTGTGTGTGTGTGTGTGTGTGTATGAGAGTGCGCTAAAAAACCCAGGCAGCCAGTGGGAGAGCTAGAGAGTCGGGGAGAGAGACACGGGGAAAAGGCAAAAAAGCATCAGAGAAGGGAGAAGGAACGGGAGTGTGAGACAGCTATGAAATTCGTCCAAGCTATTTGCTTACTGCTTCTCTGTCCAGCTTTGAGCCTCAACACCAGGTAAGACATAAATAACAGCAGATGGTTGTCTTCATTTTTTCTCAGTTTCACCCGGTTAGAGACTCAGGAACAAAAGAGGGGGTAAAGCTTCAAACCGTGCTATGAGAAATCTTTAGATTACTAATCTAAAGATCATTCCTGCCAAATGCTGAATGCCTTTATCCGTCCGGGCAGAGGCTCTCTGTGTGCTGAACATGTCGTAGACTGAAAGACTTGAAAGGAGGAAGGAAGAGCTTTTCTGTTCAACTACGCTATTATCTCTGTCAGTTTCTGGGCAGGCTGAAAGACACTTGTCCTTTTGTGGTGGTAATTCGCTGAATGCAGTGCGTCCTGAATAGTGGCGACATTGCTTTTCGGGACTTTTGGTGTGTCTGGGAAAGAGCAAGTTGGAGTCAGGGAAACTGAGGGAAAGGACAAAGCTACTTGTGTTGCAGTGTCTTAAAAAAGAGGAGGTCTATGTGTGTGATGTAAGACTTTGGAAGAAGCCGAGGGAAGAGTGATGGGTAAAGAAGAAGGAATAAGAGGGAATTGTGTGTGTGTGTGTGTGTGTTGATGATTAATTCAAACATTGATAAAATCATACTTCTTCTCTGCCACTGCCTTACACCACTGCCTTAATGAGTGCCGTTAGAGCAAATGCAAGGCTCTGACTATACCATGGAGACATCATACGCAGGAACCCATGCATAATACAACTTGCCTTTTTTCCATCTACTCCTCAGTGCCCAAAGATATTTTGATACAGTGGTTATCTTTTTCTGAGTAAAAGAGTTGAATGTTGAGGAATGCGTGCACATGGAGGATGATGGTCTCTGTTGTTAATGTTAGATAGAATACAAATAAATGGCTACGTTCTTCATTGTGTGTTGCCAGACAACAGCATGGCTACTATGCAAGTTATTTTCTTTGCCTCACGAGTTACAGAAGATTGACATTTGTCAAGGTTATTGCCTACATCTTATCTATAAGTCAGACGCAGCTTAATATACCGATGATGTATGAATCATACAAGTAGGGGTTGTATTGATGTATTAACCTCTTGCATTAATCAGTCAGCAAATTAAGCACCAATACACCCTTTAACCCACCTGCAATGTTAATGTACACATGAGGCAAATACATAAATAAGCTTCAGGCAAATGCTTTGGAAACATTCTATCGGTTTTATCACCATTTTAAGTTTGCATACTGAGGCTTTTTTTAAGCTATGAAAATTTGTTTTGAAACAGCATTTAAAGGTTTTTTTTTAAAATAGTGTTTACCATCATCAGCCTTTGAGATGATCTTTTGGGCTCTAATTGGAGAGGGAGAAATGTTGCTTTTAATTTGGCAGGTCAGCGCAGATTGTGTGCTACATCTTCAGGGCGAATGTCATGAAAGGTAATTACCAGAACATGCAGATTCAATCAGTGTTTTTATTAATTTGTTTTGAGACTCTACCCCTAAGGCTTGTTTTTGTTAAAGACAGAAGGTTTTTCAAAGAATAGAGTGATTTCAAATGGAAAACAACTGTCTGATTTGCCTACAGGAAGCACAAGCTACCATGATTTAAAATGCTTAAAGAGGAAGAAAACAATTACAAAAATGAGTGACATTTTAACGATTGAATAGCCTCTGATTACAAGTTATTTAAACAATACATGTCTAGCAGTTATTCGCTTCATTTGTTGATTGAAGTTTAAAGTCATTATTGAGGCTTTTGTTTTGTTTTTTTCAAAACAACACTACACTGAGAGGTTCTTAACACCTTCTACTAGCTTCTTTTTTTGGAACTTGCTTTTTCTGAGTTGACATGATGTGATCTAAGTAAAGGAAACACTGTCACTGTTTTTAATCAATGACCTTTGACACTCATACTGGTGTATTTATTTGTATTTTAAAGGGGCCCTATTATGCTTATTTTCAGGTTCATATTAGTATTTTGTGTCTCTACTCTGACATGTCTCCATGCTTTAATGTTCAAAAAGGTATTTCTTTTTCTCATACTGCCTGTGCTGCAGCACCTCTTTTCACCCTCTGTCTGAAACCAGAGCCCAGTCTGCTCTGATTGGTTAGCTGGATGGCTCTGTTGTGATTGATCAATTGCTTGGAGATGTCCCTCCCCTTAGCCTATTACATATAGGCAAGGTAGAGTGTGCGAGAGAAACTCCATCTGGAGGGAACTTTGGATTTTATCCTTTGCAGACCATGCACAAAAAACAATATAACACTCTACAGGAAAAGGCCCCTTTGGTTAGGCTTTGAGTTTGTGAAAAGGCTATACTCTATGCTGAACATGTTTCTGTACATGTCATTGAAAAATCATTAATGAAGCAGCATCCACAAGGACAGTTTAATGTTTTCTCCTGTTTCTAAAGATGTGTCCTCACCATCCATGAATGGATTCGATGAAAGGTCACTTCTGAACAGGAGAGTAGCTGATCCATGCCACCTCTCTGCTTCATCATGTTCCAAGGCTCCTGCTGCAGTTGACATGTACTTCCTCCCCTTTCAGATATTCAGGATCAGAAATTTTTTATAATAGCTGGCAGTAATTAGCTAGTGCATTTAGCTGCTACTGTATGTTTTCTTTTGATGTAGTGCTGCCCTAGAGTAGTTCTGCTGAGGCAATACCAGTTGGCAGTGATGCATCTGAATACAACTCTGGAAATTGGTTTTATTATTGCTGACATGGGGTGATTTTATTAAAAGGAGCACATAAGTGTCGACTTTAGGTCTTTGGTTTCTGATGTACCTTATTACAAACTCAAAATATTCAGCTTTCTTTTTTTCTCTTTTTCTTTTGATCAAAACCACAAGCAGGCCAGGGGACGCTGATTTTGATCAACACACAACCTTTTTTTACTTTGGTTGATTAGTTCCTCAAGCTCCTGTCATATTTTAGTTTTTATTCTGGAGGTCAAAATCCCACATAAGGCTTATCATTTGTGACATCCTCATTTTTTCTTGTAATAGTGAAACATGGAGGAGACCGATGCAAGGTGTTTCAGCAGCAGGAAAATGAATTGTGACTGGAGCTGTCCAGTATACGCATTGCTCTGCCTCCCTTTGCTTGATTCCCTATCATCACATCAGTGGTGCGTGAGAGAATCCATTTCCTATGTTATCTGCAACCTCCTTTCTGTGACCTGATAGAGTCGCCTTGAGGAACGAGAATTAATGAAATAGGAACCATTTCAATTTTTATGCATGATAGCAGCATTTTAAGCCTTTGCTCTACGCTTAATTCTAGCCTTCAAATCCCGTAGGCTCTCTTAAAGATATTATGCATGCCTGAACAAAGATGTGCATTGTTAAACGAAAAAAACATTGTACATTTATTCACAATTCCAAACATTTTAGAATATACATATTGTACTATGTCTTTGAAATGTGTTGACCTGTGCTCATATGAGAGCTTGATTAAGGTGGACTTGATTGTAATGAATCGAGTGGATTACCGGGTCACATAATGGGGGTGCAAGGCTGTGTCATTGCAGAAATCAATTGGCACTCAGCCAAAAAGCAAGGCTGCATTGACACTAGTCCCATGAGATATGACTGTCCACCTCTGGGTCAGGGCCGGGAGATTACAGTAAGGCTGCTCTTTTGCATTTGGCTTGTTTTCTCTTCCCTATCCAGATCAAAAACCTCCACCTTTTTACACTTTCAAATATTCCCTTTCAGAGTATTCCTTGAAATATATTTGACACATTTTCTTGACACTACCTTTGATGTCTCTTACCTCAGTAGACTCTTCTTGGAAACTGTGGTATCTGGTGGGATATCCACAACATCAAATATTTATGAGTATTTTGGACGGCAATTAAACGGACTACAGAGAGCCTTGGATTATACACAGAGCGTAGACACACAGCCATATTGCTTTATATCTTAACATCTGCCTGTGGATATGAGCATATTGTCAATTAAATCGAGAATCTCTCTTAAATAGTACATAAGGTCAGACATGAAAAGGAAGGTGGTTTATGAGATGTCTGCTTTTTCATTTACCTTGTTTATTTTCCTTGTATGATAACCAAGTGTATTATCAGTATGTTGTGCTTATATCCAGTTATGACACTTTTGGCAATCAAACCAAACAATATGTCATCATTTACATTAAAATGATTGCCATGATGTGTGTGGAAACAGCTCGGTATTTTATATTTTCTTGTCAAATAAACCGTTTTCAAGTATATAATGTCTATTTATGCAACTGATTGCATAGCTGAAAGGTGCCTAGCTTCCTATTATTCATCACAAGAGCAGAAGCCTCCTTTGTCTCAATCCGTCACGTTTGCCGAGTTGAAAACATTCCACAGATCATAATTTGCATCCAATCAATGCTTTCTAAGAAATAACAATGAATAAATACCATCAAGATGTACGGCAGAGGAGATAAACTCCACATGATGTCTCATTGGATGAATGCTCGCAGGCTGAATTTTGCTTTGCTTTGCACTTTATTGTGTCGACATGAAACAAATCTAGTTTGTCAACAAATATTTTCTCGCACATAGAGAACCTGAGGATTGACTATAGGTCAGGTGTGAAGCAGCCGTAGAAATAGACCCAGCTATTGACCAGGGGGAGATGGTGATGTCAATCTTTGCACTGATGGACTGGAAATGGTTAGCAGGGATAATGACTTAGCGGAAATAATCCGCCTCTTCTCCCTGAGCGTTCTTTAGAGACTGGGTGATAAAAAAGCAACTATAGGAAACAAATGAGGCTCACCTAAGTAAGTATGGTGTGCGGAGCTTACCAATATTTTCTTTCTTTGAGTGGGGTTGGCTTGGTTTCCATTTGCAGCGATTGTCATTGACTGAGAGCTCCATCATTACCTAAATTAACTGGTGCTTTATTTACACTGAAAGTCGAGAAGTCTGGCATGTTGGAACTGACACCCTTGGGTAAACATTCATGCATTTTGCAGCGCAGCAATTTGAAGTGGCCTAAGTGTCTTAAGTGGACTCTTACAAGAGTGCCGTTTATGTCATTTTAATGCAAAGGCAGCCACATACTTAGTGTGTAGTGGAGATTTCTGGGAAACATTTATGTTGTGTGCCAGTTACATCGGTTTTTCATGGCATGAAATGACATCCACACTATAGCAGAGACATTATATTAAATAGGACTTTCAAGGGAAGGCGGTATCCTCAAGATGAGAGGAAATTATATTTGTGCAGACAGGTAATGTCCCCGGCACAAATTAAACCGTGAATGATAATTGAAATTCAAAGTACATGGCGTGATGTCCACACCATGGCAACCACATTGGCCACATGACAGTAATGAAGTGGGCTACAATAAACACAACCTTGGGTGGCTCCTACAAATGAGAAAGTAATTAAAAGGACCTCGTGCAGTGCGTGTGAAGAGTAGCCAAACGTTTTATATTCAAGGCCATAGTTCAGGTACTGCGCTTTTGCTCTTAGAAGACATTTGAAATGACAGCAGTGTTTACTCTTCAAATATGGAAAGTGTGTGTCATAGATTACTATATCGCGTTTCCTGGAACACAGTGTTTTATTGTGAAAGGAGCATCATCCTCTAATGTGGTTTTCGAGACACTGAATATGTGCTTTGTGTAAAAAGAAAGAGATTTGGTTTGACTATAACTGAATGAGTAATCACAAATTAACAGCCATTGGCACACTGGTAGTGTCTTGTTTTGCAAAAAAATAGTATTATTTTGATGGTCAAAGTGTATAAAGAGTTTAGAAGTCAGTATAATTGCTTGACTTCTGCAGTTAAACCTTTCTGACCTGCTATTAACCTATACTTGACAGAGTAAGACAAAATCATCCGCCTTCTCGTTATCACAGCCAGAGAACCAACCACATCGCTGCATGTCACACTGACAGATGACTGCACTTGAGATGACCTGAAGGTTTATAGTGATCTAAACCTGCGTGGCAATAGCAACAAGATAATATAAATACTAATGTTTTCCTCACTGAGTGTTTACAGTTCAACGGCAGGGCATGATGTTCTGCTCTATACTGGATAACTGATTTTAATGAAATGTAATCAGATGAATTAAATACAAACTACAATGCTTTCGTTGGTTACAAATATGACAATTAATGAAGCTAACGCAAAGACAACATGACACAGTCTTGTATTAAAGGTCCTGTTGCTTTTATGACCTTTGAGGTACTTAACATTAATGGACATACATCCCGTTTCCTGTATTAAGTCAAATTAACTAAAATGATTACGTACTAATCCTGCACTAAATGCTACCTTTGTAAAGGTTTCACCGTTCACTTTAGACAGATGTTGATTTAGTTTTATTCAAACAGCGGTTCACAACAGCGGTAATTAAAGTTTAAAAGTCTCAAAAATGCTACAACTACTGTCACAAACTGGATGAATGTGAATTATGTTGTTAAAGGAGCCCGGTTTGGACACTTTACGCGCAGAAGAAACATTTCTATTAAAGAAATAATTATACATTTCTGTCTTTTTATGCCTTTAATAGCTACTAACTTGAATTGTTATTCAAATTAATTAATCAATTATTTTTTATATTTTATTGTAATGTAGAGACAAGGCTTTTAGTGACAATCATGTATTGCTTTAAAATTATATGTAAAAAAATAAAAAAATAAAAAGTCTAAATATGATATTTGGCCTCAAATCATCTGAGGCCTGGCGCCCCCCCTGCGATCTTTGGCGCCCCAGCATCGTTAAGCTCGATCTTAGCTCATTTAAACTGATGGAGGTGGGGGTATAAATCTGGATTTGGCTTTTAGAGCATTTTCCATCTTTAAGGACCTTACGATTTGAATAAGATGTATTCAAATGTTCGTAGTGGTTAGTTGATATAGCTGAAAAATGTCTGTTTCCCAATGTTAGTCAATGGGAAAAGTTTGTTTTGGTCCCAATTGCATCACTTAATCACGGTAATCAAAGTACCCCTTGTTGGCCACTATGAAAATATTCTTTAATGACCTGCTCACTTCCTGGACGTTTAGCAAGCAGTTCCTAATTTAAACATCCAATAGACACGCCAAAGCAACATTAACATGTACCGTAATTTTCGCACTTATGAAAGGCGCACCTGAATATACAGACGCAGCAGCGGCATACCACTCTCGGTTCCACTTTTACTTTTGCGCGCTACCTGTCTCACTCTTTTCCGGCCTCCAGTTTTTCCTGCTGGAACCCGCCGCTTAAAGGTGGGGGTCCGCGGACCGGCCATAGAGCCCATAGAGTTAAAGGTGTTGGCCGTTAGCTGTAAAAATCCATAGATTAGCCGCACCGTTATATAAGCCGCAGCGTCGAAAAATAGGGAAAAAGGCGCGGTTTATAGTCCGAAAATTACGGTATTTGTTCCAACTGACAAATTATTACTCTACTCCTAGTTATTTTTTTCTGGTTATGTGAGAACATTGATAGTTATTTTTTTCTGGTTATGTGAGAACATTGATAGTTATTTTTTTCTGCAAATGAGCTGCATGCAGAGTTTTACTGACTGCAAAAGAAAACAAAGACCATAAAGATGATAAAACCTTATGTAGAGAGCTTCAAAGCTGGGGGATAATCCTCTGTGACCTTACAAGTAGAAGCGACACATTTCTCATTACACAAATACACTTGATACATTATAAAGAATAATGTTTGAATTGCCAAATGCGTTTCAGCATCCCAACATACTTTTCTACTTCCTGTTACTGCTCCGTGCTTGTTTTCTACTCATCTGTTGCTGAGTTCATTTGCACCTCACATCTATATAGCTGTTGATTTAAAGAAGCTTCTAGTTTAATTCAAATCTTTATTGCTGTATCAACCAGCACTTTATTTCCCTGCTTGGCTGCTGTCAGTATATATATATTAGCGTTGGTTTGTCACTGTTGTAATTGGCAGGCCCCTAATTGCTACGTCCCTGTAAACATGATGCCAGTCTTCTTCTCTCAGTGATGAGTCATTAGCGGAAGGCTTGGCTTTTTGTTTTACTGTGAAGAGCAAGATGTATGACCATAATAAACAGCTGAGCCTCATCCCTCCTCAACGTGGCACTACATGTCAAGTGCCTGCTTTTGTTGTTTCCGAGCCGCTATTCCATTTGAAGCTAAAGGAGAGTGCATCAGTTATTTGCTCATGCATTGACTGATATCTGGGGCCTTTTATATTGTCTTTAATGTTGATTTCAGTCACGGCATTTTGATTTAAGTTGAAGTGTATTTATCTCCCATGTTTTATATCATTTAATTCAGTTTAAATGTGACATCTGTGTTAGGACAGTTGAATTTAAAGCCGCAGTGTGGAATTTGTGTCTCCCCTCTCTAGCATTGAGAACAATTAAACAGACACTGCACACATGCTTGTGACGTATGCATGCATGTTTAAGTCCCACCCCCAAAGAGCACACCCTACAAATGTTCCTATCATCTTTTCTTTGGTAACTGAAATCCTTTCTCTGATTATTTTTATATTTTCTATCGAGCGCAATCAGAGACTTTTCTTACAGGCTTCTCTGGTTTTCACCACACTTACAGTTGCTGTTTTGCACTTCTTATCTCTCTGCCCTCTTTTTTCGACCCCCTCTCGCTGTTGCTGGTTGACATAAAAAAACATCCCTTATGGCTCAGTAAAGTCACTCAAAAATACTGTCAACTGCAGAAAGTTTCAGTACATTATCATATCAACGTCTGCCAATAACAGAATCATTTTTGCAGCTAATTAATTCCATATACTTCAATATATCTATGTGAAATGGACAAATTCAACATTGCAAACTCTCTTGGAGTACATCTGGATCGTCCTCATGATAGATACACATTCAGTGAAGTCGTTTTTTCCATAGTCCATAACATAGTAGACCAACTCTGCTTATACCGTTTAAAGGGGACCTATCATGCAAAATGCACCTTTGTACGTCTTTTATACATGAATATGTGTCCCCGGTGTTCAAGGGAACTCACCAAGTGTCAGAAAACACAACCCTCTCTATTTTCATCCTTAGCAAAATCTCTAAAAAAGGGGCTGCAACGGATCTGAAAAAAACGGATCCAGATTTCAACACTTTTCTACGTCACAAAGAGGTGCTCCGCTTATTGGTCAACCCTCCACCTATCAGGGGAATGAGCCACGGCCACATACATTGCCAAACCTCTCATTCGCATATACTGTAGGGCGGATTTCCGTCCATTTGGCTATTCAAATGTTAACGAAACGGACAGACTTCCGTGCACATCAGCGGCTGTCGGATTAAAACAGGTTAATGCACTTTTAACACTCACGTACCCAGGATTCCTGCTCCTTTCCTGGGTTACAAAGTGAGGTGACGCAGCCTGCTCCTCTGCCTGCCGCTGCACTCTGCCTCTATCCACACAACTTTTCCCCGCCTTTCAGGGACTTATTGCTGGGTCAAACTCTAAGTTACAAACTGTACACATTGCATTCTTGTTAATTAGCCAAAATATGAACGGAATAAGTAGCAAGCATCGTAACAAACAGAGTAAAATAAATAGGGACAACAGCTTGTCAACCATACTTGCCAACCTCCTGCTGCAACCGAGATGTTTGCACCTCCACCAAAACCTCCGCTGCTTCAGGGTCAGTTTCTGG
>NW_011353999.1:0-12378 GCF_000735185.1 Notothenia coriiceps | reverse complement strand
ATGAGTTACAAAGACAAAGCGTTATGACATCATACAAGTGGGCCAAATTGATCAGCTCATTTTCAGACAGGTTTTTAAAGGATCCGGACAAAAAGAAGGGGCGGGCCTTTTTTTCCTGAACGTTCAGAATCTCTTTACACTGAGGCGACACATGTGTAGTATAAAAGACATGAAAAAGTGGATTGTGCATAATAGGTGACCTTCTAAATTCTATCAGCCTTGTGACCACTAATCAATGTTTTAAATCAGCATAATATTGAACAAGGATTTTGATTGGGGACCTATCATAGCCAAATGCACTTTTGTACGTCCTTTTATTACATGAATAGGTCCCCGGTAGTGAGAAACACAACACTCTCTCTTTCCATCCATACCCCAAATCTCTAAAACGGGCTGCACGAGCTGATATTATTTGAATTTTTCTGACGTCAGAAAGGGGTGCTCCATATGAGGCAACCTCCACCTAGTCAGGATGAGAGACCGCTCTAAGCACTGAGACGCTGTATACCATATGCCAGGCTGTAAGGGCGCTGTAGTCTGGCCACAAAAGCAGAATCAGCCATTGCAAAGACAGGCTGGAAAAGAAGCGAAGTCCCGCCATGCTACTTCCGGTCCATGGGACTTATTTCGGAAAATATGTATGGAAGTCAAAGAGAAAGTATCTTTCGATCCCGTTTGAATTGGCCATGAATGACACTATGATGTTTGTCAAGTCTAAAAAAATCATTTCCATTGTCGTAAATCTGTTGAAGGATATAACTATGAAAAATATGAACTAGAAAGACTACAATCAGAGTCGCGTAAGTGATGTACCCATAACTGATGTACGTTTCCTCCACTAAAATAGAGATAGTTAGATAAGAGAACTTAACAGATGCTGGTGCTAGTACCAGGTTGTATCATACGCCAGCATGGATGTGCTGGTTCTTCTTCGGCCACACAATAAAGAGACAAGGAACAACAAAAGGAGAAAAGAATAAATATAGACATACATAGAAACAAGACACGTTATTAGCCTCAGAGCAGATAACCTTGTCATTTGTCATTAGCCTTAACATAAAGTAACATTAAGTAACCACAATGTTAAAACAGTAAGAGTAGTAATATTGCGTGAACCTTTGAAGAGTAGCCGTGCTGTCCAGCCGGGTGTGGATATACACCATTTTAAGAGCGGGGGAGAATGCTAACGCTACATTAGGGGACTGGGCTGTGAGGGATGTGGTCGTCTTTCAACAGAGGTTGTGATTCCGATCCCAGCCATGCATCACATGTCATGTAACCTTGGGCAAGAATAACTTAACCCTGAGTTGCTCCCTGAGGCAATGGCCAACGGTGTGTGAATGTGTGTGATGTTTGTCCCAGAGTAAGGGGGAACTGCTCTGTATGAATGGGTAGTGAAATGGGTGAATGACATGTAGTATGTAAGGCTTTGAGGCGGTCTTAAGATGGATAAAAGGTATATAAGTAACAGTCCCATTTACCATTAGCATCTGCATCTTTTGTACTTCATGCTACTCTGCACAAACCATACTGCCAACCTACCGATTGTGGAGCGGTAATCACCGCTTTGAATGTTCACCGCTACCGACTTATCTGGCTTTCCCTACGATTTTCAATCTTCCCAAATATAACAAATAAAAAATGACACTCATAGAACGGATCGACTTTTGCGGACACCGTTCCCAGCGCGTGTCTTGTCGAATCATACAACAGTACCTCTGTGTTTTTGAAAGAAACAACGTTACCGGGGGTAACGACTGCCTTTGAGTCCGCAGGATTTCCCCGTAATAGTCAGTGTCTCGAAAACACATGTGGGGGGAACCGGGGACGTGAACAGGTACGGGCTAATGTTAGCCTGAGGCAAAAGGCCGTTTGCTTTTGTCGACCTGCCCCCTGGAAGAGCGAGATTTTTTTGTTTATGTGGTCGAACACAGTGATAAACCACAATTGTATTCTAGCGTCTACTGCGATAAAACCAACTTGGGTAGCGCTGCATCTGCCCCAGTCACGTCACTTGTTTACAATCGACAGCTGGAGCAAAAGGAAGCCCTCCGAGTCCGGATTCATATGGCAAGGTGATCACACCAGATGCCTGCTGGCGTAGAGTATAGGGGACAAACCAGGGACCTAAATTACCTGTTAGTGTGCTTCTTGTCTTTCTATGTCTTTTCATCCTGCTCGAAACTCCCCTCACGGCGGGCGCTCACCTGCTCCTCTTGATTGCCTCTCTCACGGAGAAACTCAATGGCACGCTTCCCTCCTTCAATCAACTTCCTCTTGACTGCCTTCTTTATTTATTTCTTATTTTACTATACTTACTTGTATGCCCTGTCCTTGTTTGTCTACCCTCCTATATGATGTCAAAGCTCTTTGAGTTTGAAAAGCGGCATAAAAAAAAATGCATGTATATTTCATTATTATTAGTAGGATTTCTGCCATGTCTCCATTTTAGTTGACATCTCTGTATTAAGTAGGATTCTAAATAAATACATTAAATAGCTTACGTTACTGCGCTCCATAAAGAATTATACGAGAAAATGGCGTATTGAACTGGTCTTTAATTAGTGAGTTTATTTAAGGGTAATTGTTACGAAGCCTATTTATCAGGTAGCCTATGTCTGCCCAGCAGCTTAGCAAAGGCAAACTACATAAAACAGAATTGTCCCCATTTTTTCTTATAGTTCTAACAATTAGATTTTAATGAGATATGGAACACAAACATTTGCCTGAAACAATTTAGCAGTTGGACATGAAATGTCATGAGTGCACTTGCAGAAGTGTTGTGTTTTTATTACCAAACATGACATGTCTCCATGTTGATAGACTGCTATGCCAAATGTGAGGAAGCTGATACTCATTACCGTGGAGCACAATCCTCACAGGAGCCATTTGGGTGAAGTGTCTTGCTAGGACCAACGACATGCTTAAGACCTGCAGATCATATGAACCTCAAATTTGCGTAATCAAACCTGCTTCGAAGCTTACATTCAGATTACCACGAACACTTCTAAGCACCGCGAACATTTAACAAAAATATATATTTTTAGAATATTTTACATTCACAAGGAATTGTGGTCATTTTAATTTGTAGTGTGGAAGGAGGTGGGACGGCGTCCCTCAGTGTCTCGAAAACACATGTTGGCGACTGAAAGACATCCAGTGTTTGGTCTTTTCCGGAAGCATCCTACAGTGTCTCAACTGAAAGAGGACCAAACACACACAAATATAATACAATTTTGAGATTTGGGGATATTTATCTCCCGTTATTTCACTTTTTCTGACATTTTCAACACCAAACATGTCGTTAATGTCTCTGTTTAGTGAACTACAGCAATCTGAAAGCCTGTACGTTATTTATATCACACTTTATCAGTAGACAAATGCAGGAAATGACTTTTTTAATGCAGTATTTTCTGATATATCGCGCAACACAAAGATATTTCGCTCTGTGCAAACCTTTGACTCTAATATGTCATTAACATGAAACAAGAATATGAACCCGGCTTTATCCAATGTTCACACAAGAGTTCTACATCCTGACACATCCTTCATCTATTCTACACTGTCTCAACTGAAAGAGGACCAGAAACACATTAAAAATATAATAAAATGTGGAGACTTTGGGATATTTATCTCCCATTCTTTTACTTTTCGGGCATTTTACAGACCAGACATGTCGTCGTTGTCACTGTTTACCAAACTACCACTTTTTCTGAAAAATGCACAAAATGATGCAATATAATGTTAAATACATGGTTTATACATGTAATTACTGGGGTTCCTTTTCTTCTGATTACCTAATTCGGGCGAGCACATTTGCCGCGCTCAAACCTACCTCCTTTTGGATTTGGAAAGGTTGGCATGTATGCATATACTGCGTTAGCTTAGCCGATCTCCATTCAGAAAACACGCATTTTAAAAGGTGTTTCGCCTGCCGTCTGTCTGCAGACTTGTCAAAGCATTAATTCATGGTTTTTACTTACCGGTATCAGTATGTTGCTACTTCGAAACGTGTATTACAATTAAATCACGGTAAAATATTTTCATCTTGTTGTAGTTGTAGCCCCCTTGCCAGCGATTCTCTCTCTAGTTTAGCATACTCAGCCCGACTCAGCCCGGTTGTTGGCCCGGAAGAACCTCGATTTTATGGGGCCAGAAAAACTGTGAAAAAGTACCCGCTAGCCGGTACATGCTAAGTGGAAACGCAACCAAAAACGGGCCGGGCACGGCACGCTTAAAGCGAGCTCTGCGCTGCAGTGGAAATGCGCCATTAGAGGAATAGGTATTGGACCTTGGTAGAAACGGTACGGCAGACTTTTAGACAGTATTTTGTTCAACCCTCAACATTTTGACATCGCTCCACAGAGCCACTTGTGTGAAGGCAAGTGAACAATCGGCAGAACCTCCTGCATACAGCTGTTCTATGAACACAGCACAATATTGAGGGGCGGGGATTTTTTTACAGCTTCCCCTTCCCCCTGTAATAATTATTACAGAACAAGCTCTCTCAGGCGAGCCGTGCTGTATCGGATTAATCTCTTCTCGCTTTGCTTTCTGAACTGTTAAGGTCCATTTCAAACTCTTTTGCGACACTCGTCCCTTATGGGTTATTGCAGTTGAGGCCGAAGCAAATCTGAAATTAATTTGGTGCAGTACACCACACCAAGTGTAAGCCTTCGTGTAGGTGCTGTGTCGTTGAGTAATTGAGGTCTGATCAGTGTTGAGAGCGCCAGTTGGATGAGTGTCTGAGCTGCCAGAATTGACTCAACTGCTGTCAGTGGTCTTGAGCATAATTCAACAAAACATATTTGATGTGAGTTGCTCACTTGATTACTAAGCTATTTTCCGCTAATACACAAACATGCTACAGTTGCTACAAAGACACTCATTCTTAACAGCATGGGTATAAAACAAAAAAACATGTCCGACAGAGATGCAGCAAACGTACGTTCAAGAGCTGAAATTGTTTCCTTAAGATATCACAGAGCTCTGCCAGACTGGAGCTGTGTTTTTCATTTCCTGTCTTTTATTAACCCCTCCGTATTTGCTGTCGCTGCTGAGTATACTGGACATCACAGCCAAGCTCCAATGTACAATTTTTTTTTTTAAAGAGAAAAAAAAACATAATATCTCCTTTTTTAGTGAAGGCTACATAAATCTGAGTCCTTTATCAGCCGCCAGCACACCTCCTCGAAGACGCCCGGGCGGATTCTGTTATTTTTATCTAATCATTTCCTGAGCATATTCTGGTGTCAGGATCCATCCTGGCTGACAAGTGCTGGTTCCATGCGAGTCCCCTATCGCCCTGTGTTCCCAGTGTTTTGCCATGACACCTGACTGATAAGTGTGTTACTCAGGCTGTTTGTCGAAGGGCGAAGGATTTCAGCAGTGACACACAGCATTTAGCGCAGTGAAGCCATTCCGCGGTGCCCATGGTGGCAGTTTATCTCATAAATGTTTTTGTTTTGTATTTTGATCGAGGATTTTATGCCTGCAGACCTCAGCATTTGATGGCACTTTTGAGACTCCAGCTCATTCACTGCAGAAGAAAAATTGTGTCTTGAGGAAATGTGAAGAGTCAGAGATGTCATTAATCCACAGGCATCGGTCAAAGGTGCCACAGTTTGCATGAATTTGTGGCCACTATAAAACTAATGCCGGTTATAAATTACAGCTAGATCATCCCATTTTTTGAAACCTTTTTCTATTGTTCATTGATGGCATTCAATTAGCAATGTGCCATTTTAATCTCTTTGCAATTCTCCAAAGAGATTAAAACAAGGCTTTAATTGTGAGCAGAAAAAACATCCCATGGCACAGTGTCATAATTATTGACCCTGCAACATTGTTCTCCGGATGAAGCTTCTAGACAAAAGGGGTATTGTCACATGCCGATACATTTTTTTGTGTCTGGTCCACTATTTGGCAACAAATGGAAACCCACTCATGCAGTGTCTCTCTGGCTGATTGCATCTTTCTGATCAATCCGTGTCTGTGCCAGATTCTTCTTTTGCCCAAGTCAACTGCGCACTACAAGAGAGTAAAGAGGAAGCCAAGGTTGAAGAAATATGGCCTTTCTTTCTTTTGTGTGTGTATGTATGGGCACTGAACCTCACCACTGGCACAGAGAGGCCAGCGAGAGGGTGTTATGTTGCTGAAGTCCACCACTCACATTTGCCTGTCTGTCAGATGTCTTGCTTGGCTGAGCTCCACACAGTGATGGTGTTGACAAAATGACAGGAGGGGGGGGAACACTCCAGTGAATGTCAATTCTGCAGCAAAGCACCATTTCCCCATGAGCGCCGAAGCTCCCACACACCAAAAAAAGTTAACGGGAAGAGAGCTGTACTTTCTAAAAGGCATGACCCTTCATTTGAATATTTACATTAAACACACAGGGTCACTTGCATGTAGAACATCATACACTTCACTGTCCCTGCTCTTATACAAGCAAACTGTGCACACACTATGGGTAAAGTTACATCCCAGCAAGTGCAATTAGCTGTCAGGTAGACAAATAGACTACCTGATGTTTTATCATTATGACAAGGTGTTGATGGTGTGTGTCTAAGAGCAGATTCAGTGTCGTTGGAGGCGCAGATCCTGTTTTCTCTGAACTTCTCCTTGCCTTGCTTACTGTTCTGATTTGAATGGTGGGATTAGAGTTGCATTATAATGTGTCACTAATCTTATAATCTGTCTAATAGGGGCCCAGTTACACTAGAGCCCTTTTTAATAAACGGGTCTAGTTTAGGGGACTGTGGAGGTTATCTGGGACATTTACTACATATTTAAAACTAAGACTGACATAAATAAGACTGACATCAGAATTCACAATTTGTCACAGAAATAAGCATCTGGAGGTGTTTTGACAAAACAAAACTCATATCCTTAAATAAGTTACCAAACAACCTGCATGGTATGTTTAGCAAATAAGCATTTGACGACAGGTGTTTGGATTAAAACTGATTTAATGAGCTTTATGAAAGTCCCTGGAGGATGAATTTTGGGATTATCTAGTTTCCAGGATACTTTTAGAGATAAGCAAATGGAAAGTGTCTGCTGCGAATCCATTAAAATGTTCATGGGACTTTATCTACTGTACACACCGAAAACACTGAAACAACATCAGAACACATATTTTACTGGTGTGTATGTTATACCTTTATTTTAGCATGTAAACCTCACAGTATGCGAGTATGAAATTCCTTGTGAAGTGTCTCTGTAATATGACTGTCATTACGCCGTTTCTTATCTTGATGGCATCCTTAATTAGAAATGCATGCACAAGGTTGTTAACAAGGCAACAATCTCCAACGTTACCTAGATGTGTGATTGTTGATTGAAGCTGATTCTGATGGCAGTGATGCTATTTTTCTGTCCTCTAAGAAGAAATACAATGTATGCATGTACTGTATGGCTGTTTTCCCCACACACAAATATTTTATTAATCTTTGTCTTTTTCTAAAAATACCTCCTATTCTATTTGCCATATTGTTATTGGTGAAAAAAACAGACTTGCTCAGACATCTGTTAAGCATGGAGGGAAACAAAGCTTCAGGGTTTACCTCCAGGCATTCAATTTAATGTAAAAACTTCTCTAGTCCACACCTCAGTAATGCTTCTTTATATACAGAAATGAAAACGCTACATTCATTTGTACAAACAATATACTCTTCTGAGATCAGTCTCTTCTTCTAACAAAGCTGTATTGCCATATTGCTGCGTCCTACAGTCATACCTTATTTAGTTTAAATACAGCAGGATATTAGATGCACCGTGTGTAACCACCAGTCACTCAATTAAAACACAAGAATTAACACTTGAATATCTACAATTAACTTTTAAAAACTTCAACATCATTTGCATTTATTTTATGTTCAAGGTTATCGTTAATATCATATTTCAAGAAAGGATTATCTAGATAACCAACACCTTTAAGCAAACTTGTATTCCTTCATTCTATGTTACTTAGGTCATTGACACAGTACGAGATGAAAATATTTAGTTTCTCTCCTGCAGAGAGCTGAACCTGCGGGAGACAAACAATGTAAGTCCATAAAGTGAGCAGAATGATTCTCAGTATGTTCAGGAACCTCAGTATGTCTTTCACATAGAGAGCCAAATCACAAAGTCATATGTTTTAGAATAAAACAAAGCAAAGTTGGTGCGAATCTGCATTACAAAGCACATCGTGTCTGCCCACCTGCAGGCATTATGAATAATTTGTCCTGTTGCTAGAAGTGGTGTAATGTCTTCATCCTGGTGAGCACATTATGCATGCTTGTTGTATGAATAAACAAAAGGGTTGCAGATGTCTTGTTTAGCAAGCAACTCTGTAATTATTATTATTAATAATAGCAGTAATACCTAGATTATACAGCTAGAGCTCCAACCATTAGTCAATATATTGAATGCCACAGTGTTAATCAGGAACATTTTGTCCCTCAATTAATTTGTCGAGTTATTTGACAAGAAAAAAATAGCAGGTTCCATCTACTCAAATATTACATTACATGTCACTTGTTAGACACTTTTATCCAAAGCGACTTACATATATTCAGTACTGTGGGCAATCCCCACAGGAGCAATTTGGGGTGAAGTGTCTTGCCCAGGGACACAACAACATGCTGACTGCAGTGGGACTCGAACTTCCCATCTCCTGATTCGAAGTTCAGCGCACTATCCACTGACCCACAGCCTGCCCCCCAAAATATGAATCGGTTCTGGTCGTATGAAAGTAAATTCAATTTAGTTTTGTAAGATGCACATTTGACATTTTGATTAACATTTTAAGGACTCAAAGAATTTATCAATTCAATGTTTTGTTGTTGGTAGGATTTAAAACTCATTATACTGAAACACACACTCCACATAGCAGTGTGAGAGAACGTCGAACAATGGTGTCGAGCTGGAAACATGGCAGGTTTAAAAAGACATGAACAATGGTCACCTGTGGGAGCCAGAAATGTTCCCTTCTGGACACGACCTTGTCAATCTTCTCCTTATCAGCCTCAATCCAGACAAAGGGTCTGCAGTGTCACCTGCCGGCGGTATTGACTGCAACCCAGTAGGGCCAACTCTCCGTGTGCCTGTCTCTCCTTGAGTTAGAAAAGATTCTTCAATTGTGAGTCCTTTAAATCCCCCTGTGAATCCAATGTAGTGCAAAGATAGAAGTATAGGTGCCAATAGAATAAAAAACACTTTCCCTCTTAGTATTAAACAGAGTCTCTGCAGCATATTGGGGCGAACCATATCTCTGACTGCTCATCCCTTGAGAGTCTCAAAGCTTGTATAATATGTTATACAACTTACATTAATCCAACACATCCCAACCTGAGTTGACAACAGGTTCCTATGAATATGGTGCTTGGCTGCATATTGAGCAGAAACCAATTACTGCAATGGATAGGACAAACAATAAAATATTTCTTCCAGGCTAACTGGATTAACAATGACCTTGTACACTTGGGAATTTGAGCTGCTTTTCCATATAAACACCTCTTTTGTATACAAAGCTTTTAAGCAAGTTCATTTCACTTCTGCTGCTTTGTGTTCATAGATTGGAGCAACGATATTAAATGCATGTGGGGCAAACAAGGAGAGGGGGAAAGGCAGGGATTTTAAAACAGTCTGTTTTCTGTGCTTACTGCTGCACCTCACAGTATCAGTATGATTTAATGCCAAGAACATGCACGTCAGGTCAGCTAAGGGAATGCTAAGCCTAGGACAATACAATCGGAAGTTTGTGGACTTCACGTCACAAAAAATGCAGATGAAAGGAAAAGGTAAGACCCACTGAATCAGCAAGCAAGTCTAAACATTGAGTTCCACTGTGCACAGGACTCTGGTCTACTTAGGCTGAGTGATATCTTTTCCTCATCTTTAATGTTCCCTTTCTATGGGATTGTTTACACAAAACCCTAAGTCTAGAGAGAACCCTTAAGATTGTAAGGGCCAATAACAACATGAAGTTGAGGCAAAATATTTTAGGGGCTCATTCGTTCAGTCACATAAGCAAATGGGTCATAGTTAGGGTTGGATATCGGGATTAATACCTCTTAAGATATTGGTATTGACAGAAATAATCCAGTACCTAGTATTGCAACAAACCCAGTCAATCCCCTGCATTCAATTCTGTTTGTACTGATTCTTGACTCCTTGTACGGTTTTGCTCGCAGCCAATCACCGTAAGAGTTCTTCGATTTAATGAAACGTGTTATTTGCTCACTTACCTTCACTTTAAGGATATTTGTACTGATATGGTAATTTTTTTACAATGCCCAACCCTGTCTTGCTTGAGATGCTGGGATCTCTTGGTGGAGGAAATCAAGAATAGGAAGAGGGCCGGGTATGACAACGTGAGATATAGGACGTAGGGTCATTGCAGAAAGGTTCTTTATCGAAGTCCTCCGTCTCCTAGAAAGGAAAGGAACTATGAAAACAAACGCAATCAGGACTGTCACACGTATTATGTATTAAGAAGGAGCTTGCTTTCAACTGACATTTAAAACTTTGACAATTCCTCCAGTGGTAATACACACTATCACTTCGAAGAGGGCAGACATAGTTCAGGAAGATTTTATTTTTAAGACTTTTGACAAGCTGGATTCTGAAGTAGCCTGGAAAGCAGAACCAGTAAATTGGACTGGCAGGAAAACAATACAGTGCTCAAACCTTAGATCTCGTAATTTGCCGATGAAATGTGAATAATTCAGTCTACTAACGGGGTTATCTGGTCATACACATGTATAAGCTAACATGTCCACTCTGCTAGAGAGACATCATTTAAATCATGTGCATGTATATATGAATACAGATAACTCAGAGATGTTGTAATAGCATAGGCTGGTGGAGGTATCTTGGGCCTCATTTAATGAAACGCTTGACAGGAGTCGAACACTTGATAAGACCACTGAGACCTTTTTCTCCTGCATGCAAACACTTCATTGCCTTTAGCCCCAATTTCATAGCACACTCTATAGTTACATCAGATCCTCTGTAATAGTTAAGGAATATAACTCTCACCCAGCTCACAATGGTAATGTGTTGTGACAGCGCTGAGGTCTTATTTCTGACAGGTAAAGGTAGTTTTGTTTGCACTGCAGAATCCTAACTCGGGTTGTTACTGCAGAGATACATATTTGGCATTCAAGTCACGGCCCTCCAGTGGGCCAACAGTTAGAGTGGATAGAGCGATACCTTAAACAAGAAGTGCAGTAATTGTGTAGTTGGAGAGTGACCTCCTCTTTGGTCATGTTTACATTTAGCATGTGTTCACTAATGTAGGGCATTCTATGATGGTACATAGGTCAACCGGCAGATCTGGATTTTCAAACTAAAATGATGGAACGGTCAAAATGTCCCATCACTGTATGATGTATTTTTTTAATGACACACCATAACAGTTGAAATTATATGGATATTCGTAGATTTTTAGCATCCATATTAATCTTCACGCAGCAGCTGCCTCACTTATCTTTGAAGTAGATGACTTGAAAAACAAAAGGTAGTTCAGATTGAGAAAGTTTGATTATTCTTAGAACATTTTAAATTACCAATATAAAATGAACAATAAGCTTTCTATGTTCTGAAGACAGTTATTAATTAATTATGCTCTATTCAACATGACAGCAAAACCATGTGACTTCAAGATAACATGGTGACTACTTTCATCATTAGGTGTAATATATAATTATAGTAATTAGCATTTTATACAATATAAAGGTTACTGAATAAGGAATGATTTGCATAAATTAAAGAATGAAACTCAAAATAAAATGTATAAAGTGCACAACGTCATCTATAAATAATTTGTTTTCACTTAAAGTCCAAAAATAACACTTTCCGCTGTGCATTATGAATGACCTTAAACTAGCTAGTACCTTGTGCAGAGATTTATATATATATACAGTGGGGCAAAAAAGTATTTAGTCAGCCACCAATTGTGCAAGTTCTCCCACTTAAAAAGATGAGAGAGGGCTGTAATTTTCATCCTAGGTATACCTCAACTATGAGAGACAAAATGAGTAAAAAAAAAATTCAGAAAATCACATTGTCTGATTTTTAAAATAATTTATTTGCAAATTATGGTGGAAAATAAGTATTTGGTCAATAAAAAAAGTTCATCTCAATACTTTGTTATATACCCTTTGTTGGCAATGACAGAGGTCAAATGTTTTCTGTAAGTCTTCACAAGGTTTTCACACACTGTTGCTGGTATTTTGGCCCATTCCTCCATGCAGATCTCCTCTAGAGCAGTGATGTTTTGGGGCTGTCGCTGGGCAACACGGACTTTCAACTCCCTCCAAAGATTTTCTATGGGGTTGAGATCTGGAGACTGGCTAGGCCACTCCAGGACCTTGAAATGCTTCTTAC
>NW_011353998.1:53086-64731 GCF_000735185.1 Notothenia coriiceps | reverse complement strand
TTTTTTGGGGGGGGGGGGGGAATGTCGTGTTCTTGACTGCTAGGGTTTTATCCAAAAGACCACTCATTGATTATAGTCGGAATTGTCCAGTTTTGATTGCTGACCATCAGTTTCAGAGTGATCCAGTTTAGGCTCATTCAGTCAGTCTGCATTTTTAACTTGCGGAGGAACTTACTGCCTCTACTGTTTTATGTATTCATGTAATTGCTTGTTATGACCTAAAAGGATTACATTTAATACATGCAGGCTTGGGTAGTAACATAATACTGTAGCTTATTTTTTATTTATTTTTTTCCAAGTAACACTTGGAACACAAAAAATATCTTGGTTTCTTCCTTTCAAATGTTGCATTGTTCTCTTGTTTTACATAATAAACAATATTTTAAGCCATCATATTATTTATTTTCACTTATTGAATATATATGATATTATGTGTATTGCATTAAATATGGAAGTAATCCGTAAGTAACGGAAAGTAATCAAGTTGCATTTATTTTATTATCAGATTCAGAAATACTTGTGTATCGTGGCAGTTGTTTCTTTGTTGAATGAAATAAAAAAAACTATATAAAAATAAAGTGTAAAACCAAAAAGTTAGAATGTGCAATGAAAGGACACAATTAAAGTAAATCAAAAAAAGATCATATAATTATAAGAACTGTAAGTAAATATTTTCCACAAAAAAAAAAAAAATATATAGGCCTATATATATATATATATTACAAAAAATTGGTAAATGTAAGTAAGGTTAATAATTACATTACATTAACTTACAAATATAAAATCAATTACATGACCCCTCCCAACCCTGAATTCAGTTCATCTCTGCTGTAGAATAACATGTTCTTTCTGGTCACCCCCACACCTCCAGAAATAGCCCAGCAGTGGCAGCTCTGTGCGGCGGCAGTGACAGCGTTAAACGCGCTCCGTCAGTCTCCACCTTTTATGTAAATGACAGTGTGAGTGAGTGGGACCCGAGACGGAGAAAGCGCTCAGTGAATGAGGGGTGGGGGCGGGGGGCGGTGGGGGGGGGGAGTTGCCTGCTGCCTGCTGCCTTCACGGATGTGGCCCTGCGCTCACAACAAGGAGGAGGTGCGGGTCTCTGTCTCCGGTGTTTGCATCTGTTCGGAGGACAGGAGCGCGAGGAGGCTGCTTTTGGACGCGAAAGTGCAATCATGTCAGGAGCGCACAGAGAGCGTGCAACGGGAGCATCCGAATAATCCATACAGGCGATAAACCGACTATACAGGAATAAAGCAATGGGTGGCCAGATAACGCGAAATGCCTTTTACGGTAAGAAATCAATATTTGTGGCTTTATATTTTTGCGTCCGTATGATATTTGAACCTGTGTTGTTACATCCAGGTACGGTCGTTCGGTTGTAAATTGTGTTTTATTCACGCTATCCTCACAGCACTGGCTGTTATCAGGTACCACAGATTTGCTCCAGCCTATTCTTCGCTCACAGTTACGTCACTCCGGTAGCCTAATTAGAATAGGGGGCTCCAGACGCGCAGCTTAAAAAATCTACATACACACGGTTACAGTTCAATTAAAAAAAATGTTTTAAAGTAACAAAAGTTTGATCCCATTTTTCAGTATTCTGTTGAACGATATGCACCCTTTTCTGTATCATATTTGTTTTCACTTTAGGTCACAAATATCTTCTTTCTGTTGCATATCAAGTTCTATAATTGGAAATGAGGGAAAACCCTTTCCCATAATATCTGGCTGTGTTCACTTTTGATTAATGTCACCACCCCTTCCAGGTCTTTTACAAGGACATGCTATGTTTGTCCCATATTAAACTGTTGTAAACTGTTTACATTGTGTGGGCTGAAGTCAGTTTCAGTGAGGGATGGAAAGTGTTCAGGGTTTACCTCCTCTGTGTTTTGAATTCCCCTCATTAATAAAGAGACACAGCTGGGCTTTAGGAAATCAATGTACTGATTTTCTTCTGCATTATCCTCTACCGTGACATAAAGGTCGAGGTAGCATGGTGAATTGTAGCTATTGAAAACAATAGTATTTGATAGTTTGATTTAGTCTAGAAGTGGGATAGTGTTTGATTTGTTTGATAATGACAAATGGTCTTCAGGGTTTTTGTGGAATACATAACATTTAATTTAGCTGATGCTTTTAGCCAATGCGACTTACAGTCAGCGCAATAAACCATAAAGATTCAAAACAGCAAGAAACAGGCAGGTACACTGCTTCAAGCCATTTACATTAGCTTGAAATTGGCTTAACCTTGTGATGCATATTGTTATTAGCTAGGCCAAGCAGGTGGGATGCAACATTCTCTAGAACTTCACATGTATTGGAGAGCTTCCAGGGACTTGGTGGCTATAGTAAATAAACTGTGTTAGTCAAAAGTAAAGCTTCTGTCGCAGTTCTTGGGCAAACTATAGACTAGCTTCAAACTTTGTGTGTCTTGTACAAAAAAACAATATCCATGATGAGTTTTTATACTCTAAAAGCAGAGATAGAGGTTGAGGCCAACTATTATACTCGTTTTAAAAACCACGCAAGAAGTTATTTGCAACACTAGTGAACAACAATAACGCACAGCACATGATCTTCAGGGGGCTGAATGTTGTGCTAATGAATTCTGATGCAACAAACAAATTACAGAAAAAACGAGATCCAAATAGTCGGTCTAATATGCTAACATTACATCCTTGCAACAAAGGTTACTTATCGTTTGTCATTATTCATCCATGCAAACAAAACCACTGAATTTGTGAATGTACACATGAAATGTAGCGTTTAAAACAATCAAAAACCATGATCTAAATCATTATCACTACAGAAATTATCTGTGGTTTTACTAAATACTGTTGTTGTGACCCATAGGAATAGTAATGCAGGGCCATGTATTCTTCATTACCCACCAGCCATGGATAAAAGTAAAAGTCTGCCTATTATAAGTGTGTAATAGCAGTCCAGGAGATAAGCAATGATAATACTATACTTCTGAATTAATGGCTATTGTTATATAGCATGTCATGATATGTATTTGTTGTCTCAATATAAATAAGTGAACCTATGGGAGTTACAGTAAGTCCCTGTTCCTACAGCCTGTTCCGGTGTTGACCACCTTATCGTTCTAATTAAAGCCCCAAGATTAATCCTATTAGCTAAAGAGGGTCAGATTAAGACAGAAGAGGAAGCTAGTGCCCCTTCTCCTTAGTAGGAAGGTTTAACACCTCATGGAAATTCAAACACAATATGCATTAATATGCAAATATTGCCTGGATCTCTAAGAGCTAATATTGATTTCAGCAAAATAGTGGTATGATTTGTTATGAAGTGTAAGGGTATTTAATAGCTTTTTTTTTTGCATAACACCACTGAACTACAGTTTATAGGCCATTTGGTCAATTTTCAGATACAAAATGATTCCTTAGAGATATCTGGTCCACCTATTTCTGAGACCGCAGTCTGAGCTAGTTCTGTACCAGTGTACACGTGATAGGTAATCCACTTTTCCAGATCATAAACATTTAAAATGGTTACTACCCTGCCTGTTTCAGTGTATAAATAAACTTAAACTTTGAGCTGTTTCCTTGCCACCCAGTTCTGATGGAATGGGTTGTATCACAATCACCTTGTAAAACGAGAACGCCTCTACCATCACGTTTTACTGTTTGCCTTTGCAAGTGATTGCCATTATCTAAATTTGGCGATGTTGTTTATCTCTGGTTCCTCCCTTTTGTTTACGTGCCAGACATCCATGACAGAGCTGTTAAATACCAATTCCTTTTATGTCTCAATGGTCTGGTTAATTAACGTTTTTAATTAGACCTTCTTCTTGCCCTGCTATGGCAAACCAAAATGGCTGCTTTGAAAACAATCACTTACTTGCCCTATTTTCAGTTTAGCCAGCACCTGTGTAGTGTATTCTTGTAAACATTTTCTGGACCATCTATTGTCCCCGGTTTCGCATGATAAGGATATTTCCCTGAACTTAATCTGTACCTCAATTTTCATTGATTATTTGGCTAGCAAGTGGTTATTATAAGTTATTATTGCAACATATTTTGAACCAAACATCTGTGCTTAGTCCCGATTATTACATCACTTATTGGGAAAGTTATTTGAACGCAATTTAGGGATTAGGAAATTGACTATTAACTTAAAGGAGTATGATATTATAATAGATTCTTATACTTACTGCATTCATAGTTAAATAAAAATATAGCATGCCAGCTAAATCTTGACTGGAGCTTTTGTTCTTATGACATCATAACAAAAGATATGTAGTTTCTTAGTGTTTTTAGTAATATACAGAGTGAAGTGATTATCAAACAGACAAATCTGACCTGATTTGTTCTTCCAGAGTGATATAACTGGGTATGAAGCATCCGTATCAACAGTCAGCCATTCACAACTATGGCTAGTTATAAATAAACATAGCGCTGCTGCCCGCTTTAAACCACCAAATAGAATGATCTGTTCAAAAGCTGTTGGATAATCGCTGCTGATTCACATTCAGTTGTGAATGGAAAGGGTTTAAAAAATTGTGTTTAACTGAAGTTGATATTTAAGTACAATCGTTTCTATGGTAAGCCATTCACAGAAACCACTGAATTGTTCTGATTCTTCTTTCTGGAACAGAGAAGAAAGGCTAATTTAAGAAACTCGTATTATAGTTAAACCCCTCAACGAATGTTTAACTTCAAAATAATAAAAGCTACCTAAAGTGAAATCTATTTTCCAGAAAACTGCCCGTGCTGTTATTATGTACACAGTGTTTACATGTAGAAAGGTGTGATTAACTGAGGAACAGATATTGCTTCCTAAAGTCGCACCTCCAGAGGTTGTTTTGTTTAGGTGAAAAGCAATAGAGCGCATCCAAACACTGTTTTTTTTTAATGGTTGCATAATAGAGTCTGCCGAGTATGTGGGAGCTCCACTTCTCTACTCCAGATTGACTGAATGTGGGCCAGTGTCTGAGCTGCACAGGCTGATTGGATGGAGCGTCTGGCTCGCTTGATGTGAATTGGATTCACTATTCAAATGCAAAGCTCGACTGAGCTGAAGAGATGCCACATAACAAAGTATCATTTTCTAAATTCCTAGAATCAGACACAACTGCCGTCTAGTCACGGGATATGGCCTCAGGTTATTGAATGCTGACCAACATTGAAAATACTTTTAGAAATACATTTCTCAAATTATTTAAACTTTCACCTCAGTTCACACTGTTAGATTGGAGCAGGAATGAGTCCTAAAACCCATAACTGACTTAAAGCATGAATAAAATATGTTACCAAGCCAACATTTTGTTGATTGTGTTTGTTGTCAGAAGCCTGAAAATGGTCTGTAGTTAAAACAAGCCTGAGAGATTTTCATGTTTTTGTCCGAAGCTTCTATTTTTCATATAAACTGCGGTTTCCAACTAAGTGACTAAATATATTACTAAACGTCATCACGCCGACGAGCCCGCCTTTAGCTTAGCGGTGGTGATGACATGCCTTGGGAATCATGTGAAAGCAGTTTATGAGTGCAAAATGCTGTGCTTCAAGTTCAAATTATTTAAGCTTTGACATTGATTGCCCGAACCAAATCAGATGATAGGTGTACAGTATGAGGCAAGCTAGCAGGGGAGGTAACCAGAGAACATGTCTAACTGTTTTCCCCGAAAGGCTCTGCGCCCAACCTCTATGTGAGCCAACCCTAACCCTATTGTTAAAATAGCTTGTGAGTGCAAGAGCCAGGAAGATGGAGCTTTGATCACGCAACAACAGTTGCTAAAAAAAAATGTCTCAGGGTCTCATACATGCATCCCTAACCTTCCTTTGTCAGGCCAAGTGTGTGTGTGTGTGTGTGTGTGTGTGTGTGTGTGTGTGTGTGTGTGTGTGTGTGTGTGTGTGTGTGTGTGTGTGTGTGTGTGTGTGTGACGTGTGTGTGTGTGTGTGCGTGCGTGCGTGCGTGCGTGCGTGCGTGCGTGCGTGCGTGCGTGCGTGCGTGCGTGCGTGGTAACCAGCTCTTTCATCCTCATCCTCACGCAAGGTCACCTTCAAGGCAGCGCCCCCATTATGACTTGCAGCCAGTACTGAATAGCACCCTGCCAGCTGTCAGTCAATACACCTTGCATATCATTACGACTCTCCACCAGCCTGCTCTCTTTCACTGCCAAGGAAGCATCATTACATTACATTTCATTTAGCTGACGCTTTTATCCAAAGCGACTTACAATTACCTAGTAACTAAGGACTAAATTCCTAACTCAAGGGCACACTAGTGGTGGTGTTCCCGGCGGGATTTCTAACTCATAACCTTCCGATCTTCAGCCCACCTCACTATCCATTAGACCACCACTATCCCATCATTGGATCGTTGGATTACATTTTGCTCCAATGTATGTGGCCTCGCCTTGTTATTACTTATGGATCAAGGTTGTGTAATCCTGCTCGTGAAGAGAACGCGCTAACAGCCGGGAGACTAATGGTCCGTAACGGGTGACGTCAGCCAGAATTCATCATCTGCGCTGTCTCAACTTAAACTGCCATGTCATCGCGATGTGAAATATTGATAACACAGGATAAGAAACAAGAAACAGATGTTCATTTAAGGTAAAAAATACTAGTTGGTTTTGACTGTTCATAACACTCTATGAATCTAATGTAATGTAAGACCTGGAAAAACTCTCATTGAGAACCATCAAAAATATTTTCCTATGAGCGTTTAATGGAATATAGTTCTTGAACCTTACTAGAGCTGTTGAAGTATAGTACAACCAAGATGGTACCACTTTACAATAGGACTACCCTTATAAAGGATTCATAAAGGGTTTATAATTAGGTTATTCATTAGGTTGCAAACACTTTATTAATCAATAATAACCATTTATAAACCAGTTCTAACATAGTTTTCATGCATCAACACAGGCTCACTATTTGGCAAGATGACCAAGCCTNCAGGCCCGGTTCCAGAACAAAATGACTAGGGGAACCCTGTCTCATAAAAATTACCTTCCCACAGAACTAAACTGCATTCTCAATTACGTTTAGCAAGAAACGTATTTTCTCCCACGTTACGTTCGTTATGAACGTATCTCAAATACGTTTATTTTCTAAATATCTTCTAGAAAAATATTTTCTCCCACGTTACGTTTCTTATGAACGTCTCTTAAATACGTTTATTTTCTACATATCTTTGCCATTTATTATCTTGCTTATAATAATGATAATAGTCATTTATAAATATCATTTTAGAGCACACATTTGAAATCAGTAGGCAAGGCTATAATTTCGCCAGCTGCAGAAAATAATAGTTTTAACATGCCATAAAACTGCTGTGTCGTTTATCAAACATTAAAACAAATCCAGAGTTACGTGTTTCTCAAAAAAACATAATTTGTTGTTTGTATTTTTCGCTCCGTTCTCTTTTTTGAATAGAGGGTGCATAACATTCAACTGCACCTAAGATCCCGACGNACAAATAAAATAGTTTACTTTATCAGTATTGGTGTTACCGATGCTTACTACAAAACTTGTTCTTTTTATTAATTGTATTACAAAATTGGTATCAAATAAATAGTAAGCATCGGTAACACCAATACTGATAAAGTAAACTATTTTATTTGTGTCTGGGAGAAGGTACTGTACCCAGTTCCTATGTTCGGCAGTTATGGACTGGGCTTTCTTGTACAAGAAAATAAAAAAAATCAATATGGACCATTACTGTATAATTATCCTTAAATGATGTTATACAATGCCCCTAATAAGTATGGCATTTTGAAACATGATGTGCAACAATTGTTACTGTCATTTGTGTGCATTTTGTTGTTAACTAAGATAATGTTATGATGTTGTTAGTATGCACGTGGACGCTTTGGGCATACCTGGAGAAGGAAGAAACGGGTCTTCGGAATGATGGGAGTTANTAGTAGCCTTAAGGGCCTACACAGTTCTTATGCTATACCACATCGCCCTTCACTGGATGCATAATGAGCTGCACTAAACTACATTTTAGCATTTAAAATACATAGCCATTCTTTTTCTCTTTTTGTGAAAGTAACTAAAAAGTAACTAAAAAGTAGTGTAACTCATTACATTTCAGAGACAGTAATATTGTAATGTAACTTATTACTTTCAAAAGACAGTAATAAGTAATATGTAATATATTACATTTTGGAAGTAACTTGCCCAACACTGATTATGAGTGATGAGTGGAGGGCATACAGGAGAGTGCTGAGTAACATGGGGTACAACCACTACACCATAAACCACAGAAGGTGGTTTGTGAACCCCCAGACGGCAGTCATACCCAACATAATGAAAGAGCTTGGTCGACCGTCAAATGACATGTCCGTCGACTGAGAGGAAACCGCACAGAGAGTTTGTCGGAGGAACACCTCAAGGTTCTTGAATGGTCATCTTGGCTTGGCTCTGCTCACCCTGATGGACTGCTTGGACGCTTGTTCAAGGATATACACAAAGCCTTTCCAGTCTGAGTACAATTATTTCTTACCAAATCTTTCATTTATGTCTGAGAAAAGCTTTTATGTTTAAATATGTGTATCTGTCATACTAAACAGTCATTACTTCATGTGTGAATAACATGTTTTGCTTGGTTCTGTTGCATTTTACTTTGCATTTCATGTAAAAATGTGCATTAGGTAAGCGTGAATGTTATAACTCATTCATAGATTGACATGTGTATTAAACTTAAAAACAACCAATTATAAATGGTAGTAACTCATTAATAAATGGGAATGTGTTTTACACTTTACAATAAGGCTCCCTTTTGGCATTTATAAATGTTGATAACTCATTCATAAATGGTCATAAGAGATGACAAGAAACATCAAGATGGAAGGGGGAGAATCAACTCAGTGAACAACAGATACCAAGGATACTGGCTGATGAAGAAGACGAAGTAAGCTAAGTAGCCAATATAAGGCTTAGCAGTACAGATACATGTGGGCTCACTATTTGGCAAACAACCGGTCACAGTTACCCTTTTTATCTCACGTCTTACAAATGCTTATTAATGATTTATAAAGTGTTCACAACCTAATTAATAAATGAATTAAAAACTATTCGTGAACCCGTTATAAGGGTAGTCTTATTGTAAAGTGGTACCGAATGTTTTTGTCATCAGTTTGATCTTTAGCCATCTCCTCTCCTGCTCCCTTCTCTTCTCTTCTCTTAATTTTCCTCTCCCTGCCTCCTCTTTTCTTTCTTCTTACCTGTCCCTCCCTCAGGGTAGATGGATGGCACAAATAGACACTGGACCTTCACCTATAGACCGCTGTCAGTGTCTTGTCTGACACCAAAACTTGACACGTTAATATACTTTAAGTTATGTAGCATAATCAACAAAGAAATACTTAACATCAGTAAGATAAGTATCATAAAAACATATAATAATTTGTGTTGCCTTAACCTGAAAACAGGTCTTCTGTTTCGATTCCCAATGTTTATCACCTTTTAACAACTGTGACCATTCATTTTCAAATTCACTTTTGCAATATAAGTGCAGCTTGCCCATTTTTCTCTGTCTGAAGCAATATAATGTGTAGTTAAATCAACTCATAACAGCCATTAAATGTGCTGTTAACATAAAAAATGGGTGCATTTGACCATTCCGGGCAGAATGTAATCTGTGAGATTTTCTAAATTCCCCTCTAAAGCCAATCTTCTGCTAGACAACACAATTTCCAACATAAAGACAATGTAAGGGTAAATATAAAAAGAAAATCTAAATGGCAGATGAGCTTTTTATTTTAGGCTGCTACAACTTAAGCAACAATAAGGAAATAGTCACAAAATATCAGCTGAGCAACCTGATGCTGCTTTTACCAGTGTCATTATTAAAACCCCCCACTATGAAACATCACCATGGACACGAAACACCTACAGTACACTTAACCAATAGATTTGTCATGATGTTGCCTAGCAGCACGTCAAGCCCTTGGGTTTCCACCAACATATAGACCGTTACCGCAATGAGTTCCAGCTACCATGTCACCAGGTAGAATAGAGGCTTCAGTTACTGTCACTGCCACAGTAGTAGTGTCATTGAGCCACACACCTCCTATTGGGTTTCACACACTCGGCCTTTATCTGTCTAGCATCAGTCACACATGTATAAACTCTCGGAGACTAGAAAGACAGGAAATGCAATACTCTGTCAACTACAATGTAAAATGCTCCATATAGAAGCTTTGAATACATTAAAGGTGGGGTAGGTAAGTTTGAGAAACCGGCTCGAGATACACTTTTTGTTATATTCCATGGAATGCTCTTAACATCCCGATAGCAATGAATATCTTAAGTGCTTTGACAAAAAATCCATAAAAAAACGTCATCTGTGGAAGTCGTAGTACTGTAAAAAGCACGACCAATCATTTTAGCCGGCCCGGCTAAAATAACTGGATGGCCTACCTGCCTGTCAGCCTTCCATCTGTGCACAAACTTATCTCGTGTCCTCATTGGTCATGTGCGTATTCGTGTGTGTTGGAGGAGGGGCTCTGTAAGGAAGAGGCAGATTTTTTCTGGCTGTGTATTTTCAAATTCTAGCGCACTCGAGCTGGTTTCTCCAAACGACCTACCCCACCTTTAAGCCATGTTGCCCTAAGTTGTATTTTAACGTAGCAAAGCCTTAATTATAATGCGGGTGATGAATCGTCACTATAATTGTGTGATTCATTTCAGAGTTGGTGTTGCATCTGGCTGGAATGCCATTTTGCCATGAGTCAGTGGGACTGAATACATCATCCAGACACTGCTATGTAAACATCATTAAGATGTTGTTTCTCATCTCCCGCCAGGATGATTGGCGGCGTTGTAAATGACCCTGAGAGCTAAATCAAATAAAGAACTTAAGAGTAACATTTATTAGAAATACATGTCTTTATCCTCATGAGATGGTAATGACTGCAATTACTACAAAGAGAACAGAATTAGGGTAGTAATTAGTGTAATCAGCACAAGAGTCAACATGACATGAAAATAATGCTAAATATGGTTTCTTAATATGGTTTATTTTTGTGTTGATGGATCTAAAGTACACCAGTACATTCTAAATAATAACTAATGGCTACACAGTGACAGCAATGCAAATATTGAAGACATTTTTATTCATCTTTCACCCAACACTAGCCTGCAGGCTTGCTAATCCCAAAAATGGTTTAAACATTTTAGTGTGTGTGTGTGTGTGTGTGTGTGTGTGTGTGTGTGTGTGTGTGTGTGTGTGTGTGTGTGTGTGTGTGTGTGTGTGTGTGTGCGCGCGCATGTGTGTGTGTGCGTGTTTGTGTGAGTTTTTGGCAGGGTTTTACCTAGGGAGTGACAGTAACAATGCTGCTGTTGTGAATAGTTCCTAAATTACAATTAATGGTTATACATGGTTGCTAATCTGGGTTAAAGGGTCCACATTATGGTCATGTTCAGGTTTATATTTATATTTAGTGTCTCTACAGTGACATGTCTCCAAGCTTTAATGTTCAAAAAGCTCTTTATCCTTCTTCTCAAAAAGCTCTTTATTCTTCTCATACACCTCTTTTCACCCTCTGTCTGAAGCCAGAGCCCAGTCTGCTCTGATTAGCTGGCCTCTGTTGTGATTGGTTAACCACTAAGAGATGTCTCGCTCCTTAGTCTATCACGTACAATGTGTTGGAGTGCTAGCCAATA
>NW_011353998.1:47265-53046 GCF_000735185.1 Notothenia coriiceps | reverse complement strand
TCGTGCCCTCATTGGTCATGTGCGCGTTTGTGTGTGTTGGAGGAGGGGCTCTGTAAGGAACTCTGAAGGATGGGGCAGATTTTTTTCGGTTGTGTACTTTCAGATTCTAGCGCACTCGAGCTGGTTTCTCCATTCTTACCTCCCTACCTTTAATAAATGCAGGCACATTTTTAGCGCCTATTCATACTAAATCAGTTGTCCCTCCCCCTGGTGCCAGGACCAACAGATCCATCTCTAAGCTCAGCAGCCCTGTCCCCCCATAATGCTGAACCTGAACCAGCTTTTCTGCCAACTGAAGGAGGTGAGCAGCATTGTGTTGAATGACATGCCACTTAACATATTTGAAGGGAGACTGGAATACAAAATATATATATATTGTATCAAAACAAAAAGCTAACATCTAATTTTAATTATACATAGCCAATGATCTATATAAAACAAAAAACTGCTTTTAGTCTATTTGGATGATAGACAGTTTGAAGCGTTGAGTGAGTCTGTATTAGGTAAACAAAATGTTAATCACCGACATTTTGGTTATGATATTAATACTAATGTTATTATATTAAAGCAGGGGTGGGGAACCTCCGGCCCCCGGGCCGTATATGGACCGCTAGACCATTTGGTACGGCCCTCAAGGTAATTTATAAACAAAGTGGCCTGTGCCTGGTGGTGGGGCCCAATGTGATATATTTTCATGGGGCCCAAAATCCCTGGCGGCGCCCCTGACTGTATATATAATCAGTAAATCAAATTGTCTGATACTACTTGGGGAAAGGGACCCCAAGGGTATGGGTCCCCAAGGTAGTTTGGCTTTGCCTGGTTGGTAATTCAGCTTTTCACTTTATGTTTTTTTAACAATCTTACCTAGCAACTGCACTCCGCGGGTCAGGCCGTAAACATCAATGAGGGCCCAGAGAGGCTCAGCTGTGCGGACTCCACTGAAGAACAGCATGGGACTGGACTCATTAATTCGGTAGAAAACTCGGCCCTTCTTGTCAACCCAGAAGGCGATAACGCTGCCCTCATTGGCAAACTCTTCAGGCAGGGCCTTGGCCCAGAAGCCACTCTGGGCCACCAGGTCAGGGCAGGCGTATTTGGGCAGGTTGTCTGGGTTTATCCTTGAGGGGTCTTTGGCGCAGAAACCAAGACGTAGAGCCCCGCTCCAGCAACACTGCTTTTTAGTCATCTAGGAAGAAGAGAACCAAATATGGCTTTATTGGCATTATTTGCTTATTTCCAAGAAATATGATACAAATAGTAAGGCCCTTTGACAGTTTCACAGGAAGAAGAGCTGGGAAGGACCCATATGCAGGAGAGTACTAGCAACAGGAAGTTTTGACATAAAAGACTTCAGCGTTTATCCAGGCAAGGCGGCAAGAATACCAGAAATGCATGCAGAACTAATGGGGGGATGAAGTGCAGGTGTACAGAAGGGGATTGAAGGTCTAATGGGGAACCGTCGGAACTAATAAGGCCAGGAGAGACAAAATAAAACTGGCAGGAAAACAAGAAAAGGAAGTAAAACTGACATATCATAGGGGAACTTTTTAAAATAAAAAAGTAAACTGATAAACTAAAAACTAGGATGATGACAGACATGAGGCTGTATATCAACCACGACATTCAACTACTACATCATATTTGAATTAAAGTAAAATAATAAGCAGTCCGATAGTTTGACAGTTTAAATGCTCCCAGACACTAAGGAGCTTAAGTTCTCCATTCGGACATTAAGTACCTTGAGGCGGACTTGCTCATACAGCACTATGGGCCTGTTGCTGAAGGTGATGGCGTTGCAGAAACTGGCCTGCCTCTTAACCGTCTTCTGGGTGAGGTCCATGACGATTTGGGATCCCTTGGCGTTAGGATGAAAGAGAAGTGGGCTGAGGGGAAGGGGGCCACCAGCGCTGCCATACTGAATAGGCAGGCACCTCTTGGGTTTGTGGTGGCATCGGTGTGACGTGGACGGGAATGGGCCACCGAGGGAGTCTGAGGAGGAAAAAAAAGAGGGAGTTGAGCTCTACTGTGAAACAAAAATGTCCTAATTAGGAGCAGGAGGTTCAGTTAAGTAACTATAATTAGTGTTTCAAGTTTTGAAAAAAACCTAGCATCACAGAAAATAGCATATCACATAATCTGAGTTCTTGCATTTGGCTTCTTTGCTGATTATTTGTGAGCAATGGGGTAATTAACTAATCAGCCATAATCAAATTTGGCCCTGCAGGGTGAAATTCAAAGCTCGATGCAGGTATAGATTGCAACACTAATCGAAAAAACTGAAATTATCCTCTTCAGTTAATCACAAAATGAACAGTTCTCAGACCAAGGGACCAACGTTTTGACCTTGTGATGTTTCATGTGGACTGGAAGCAGTTTTGGTTCGGCACCAGTAAACTCAAGTCTTAGTAGAAGCCATGCTGGTAAATATAGTGATGTTAACACACTAACCCTAACCCTTTCGTTCATATTAACAAAATCATCCATTCAGCTACATTCAAACGTTGTTAAAGATACCAATACTAAGCAGCCAAATAATGTGATCTTGCTTGGTACAGCTCGACTGACTTTATAATTAGATACATTCAGATCCAGTAAAAGTGTCAGATTGGCTGATGAGTTTGACCACAGCACTTGAGGGGCTACTGGAATTAACATCCATTGGAGCAATTTCACAGATTTTCCCGAAAGCTATAAGTGCCAGTTTAAAATAGCTAAATTAGTATTCTATAAGTGAGCTGGAGAATGTGACAGAGATTTCTAAAACCTCCACCATCTAACACTCCTTTGATTTGTTATCCAATACATCATCATTCTGGGATGTTAAATGATTTCCAGAAGTTTTAGTATTTGTGTTAGAACATTCCAGTATTTTGTGGCGAGGCCAGTTTAATTTATGTTTTTGCTGTGCCCCCTTTCTCTCAACTTTCATGGTCTACTCTGGCTCTACATGATCCACATTTTTTTACCTGGATATTTCATCTGGAGTGTTTAACCAAGTGATAGCAACTGTGATTACAGGTTGAGAAACAGAATCCCATTCCGAACTCAAATCATTACTTTTCTCTCAGCTGTGTTGCATTATGGACTAAGCTGCTGTCAGTGGACTGGGATGTCCGTTTCTTCCTCGATTGATTCCTCCCTGCGATTTACTGTCTAGAAATAAACCCTGGCGCTTAAAATTAGAGGAACTGTTACATCAGCATAAACATCAGGAAAACCCAATGTTTATCCTGATGTATCAGTTACTTTATGTTTTTTTTTTCAATCAAGCTCCAGCCAGCTATGTTGGAGACATTTCAACACCAAATGTTAGGGCACAAACTGTCCATCAATATGTGAGATGCATTTCTGCTTCTAACATATTCTTTCTAGTACCAGATCACTATCCGTACTTGGTCCCATCTGGGATTAGAACTGGCAACCAGGGCTACTTGGTCAGTTTTGGGAGTTGAACCAGCGACCCTCCATTTCCCACACAGACTGGGCTACCTGTTCCGTTCTCGGACTCCAACCAGCTACCCTCCAGTTCCAAAACCTACTGAGCTACCGCCACACTTTAAAAAAACACACACGTTGTTTTAGAGAGTACGATGTTAAGCTGCATTACGGCTAATATCAGGTGCGCACTTCAAAATAAATATCAATGGCTATAATTGAAAATGTCAAAGTAAAATTTGAGTTATTATTCAGTTTATTGCACTTTGGATTGCCAGAGGACTGTTTGACAAACAAACTGATGAAAGCCAACAGCAGCAGATGTCCTGTGGAGTCCTGATAAGACCAAGCAGCCTTTTTCTAAAAATCTGCACGCTTTGTTTTCACTTTCTTTCTTTGTCTCTGTCCTCTCCCTCTCATCTGTGTTTATCTAGTAATGACCCTGGCAGTGTTTCACCCTGCTGTACGTGTGTGTGCCATTCATTATGGCCCCGATCTAAGAGCACCGTTGAGGCCCTTTTGTCTTAGGCAGAGCCACAGGAGAGCGGTTGTTGAGTGTGTTCGCACATGGTCCTGGGCAGATTGAGCTGAATGCATTACTGGGCTCTAAAGAGGTGCAGCTGCTGTAGAGGAAAACAGGCTATGTGTGAATTCATGTTCCTTAGCAACCCCTCGTATCTAAAGGTACTGATCAGCGCACTCTTTCACTCTGCGGCTATCAGCTAGAAAACGACAGATGCCTTTTGTTTACTCAGACACAACAAGATATTTATAGTCTTAGATTGTGCCTTTTTTGCTACTAAGCTTGTTTGGGAGTCAATTCAAACAAAAGAGAATATCCGTCTACAGAGCAGAGATAACGCCTTTCTATCATTTTGATAGATCTCTTTTTTCTTCCACCCTTTTGCCAAATATTTTCACCAACAACATCTTAAAGACTCTACAGTTGTACCTTTCTGCTATCAAAATAAACATGTTAGGTTGTTTAAGACAAATTACAGTTACAGTAAAAATAACAGGAACTCTTAGTACTTTCACCTCATGTGTTGCAGCAGAGATGTTTCGCCTTTTTTTATTTGTATAATTGTATTTTTACTGAGTGACTAAAATGAATCTGTTACAAAGTTGAATTACTTCCAAAAACACTATAAAAAATACTTTGAAAAAAATAAATCAAAGACAAATTGAAAGTGAGATGCAGTGATGTGTTTTCAGCAAACAAAACATCTGAAAAAAACGATTGTCCACTACCTACGACGAATAAACAGACATTTATTTATAATTGCCATGATTATTTATCTCTATATATANGTGTACTTTCAGATTCTAGCGCACTCGAGCTGGTTTTTCCATTCTAACCTTTAATAAATGCAGGCACATTTTTAGCGCCTATTCATACTAAATCACAATCGATTTAGTATGAATAGGCGCTAAAAATGTGCCTGCATTTATTAAAGGTTAGAATGGAAAAACCAGCTCGAGTGCGCTAGAATCTGAAAGTACACAACCGAAAAAAATCTGCCCCTTCCTTCAGACTTCCGTACAGAGCCCCTCCACAAACGCGCACATGACCAATGAGGGCACGATATAAGTTTGTGCACAGTTGGAAGGCTGACAGGCAAATAGGCCATCCAATTATTTTAGCCGGGCCGGCTCAGATGATTGGTCGTGCTTTTTACAGCGCCAAGGCTTCCACAGATGAAATGTTTGTATGTATTTATTGTCAAAGCATTTAATATCAGGCATGAAAATCACCGTTTTGAAACCAAAATAGGTGACCTATGTGAATCGTGTAGATTCGATGAGAAAATATTTAAGGGGGGTGGGTAGGTTCAGAGGCCGTAATGGTACGCACCGTCGGGTGACGAGTGGAAGACGAGACCCAATGACTGCCGCTGAGAGAGATTGGGTCTCGTTTTCCACGGTGCGTACCGTTACGGCCTCTGAACCAGCCCCAGAGATTCAGTGAACTGCGAACAGGTGCGTGTGCCGAAAGGGACCTGATCATTGGTTTACAAGCAGTTTGCTTCGCTCGTGCTGACCAGAGCGGGATCCAGACCACCATCAGAAGCTGAAAGCACGCCTGGCCTCTGCGATTTACCTGACTGAATTTGGTGAGTGATGGTTTCAATCATTTTAATATTTTCTGGTATATCTAAGTTACCCAGGAGCTCTGTTGACATAGGCTTAGCTAACGTTAGCTACAGCTTGATGAATTGAGTCATTGAACACAGCAGGAGAGAATGCAACGTTAGACAGCTAGCAGTGGCGGTTCTACGGGGTGGCACGGGGTGGCAGCTGCCACCTCAGAAAAATGACTTGCCACCCCAGCTGCCACCCCAGTTG
>NW_011353998.1:29150-46873 GCF_000735185.1 Notothenia coriiceps | reverse complement strand
ACGTGTGAGGAACAGATGACAAATTAAGATCGACATTTAGTGCAGGTCAAATTAAATAAAACAGAATTTACCATTCAGTATTGCCGACTCGAGTCTTGCCGGCTGCGGAATCCGCTTCTCTTTCACAAGTTTCTGCCTCGTTGTTCGATTGCCGGGCAGGAGGATCGTACTGATAAGGCAAGATGCCTTGAAGTGAAAGGCTAGCTGGTTCACTCTCTACTTCTGTAACTGAATCCAGATAACCCACCGAATCTGAGCTTGAATGATCGCTGTTGCTGTCGCTGTCGCTGTCTGAAGTTGTCGCGTTGCTTGCCATTTGGACTGATTTGATCAAATGGCAATATTTGCCACGTGTGACGTCACCGCTCGTTCGGGAGTGATCGGGGGCGTACTCGGCAAACTTCGGAACCAACATCGGTTTTTAACGTATATGTCATTTAATTATGACCAAACTTTAAACATTTTTATTTATTTTTATTCTGGTGATATCTAAACTACATGTTAAAAAACACCTGTGTTAGATGCATTACATGGCCTTTAATATTCTAAACATTTTGGGGCCCCCGTCAGTCACGGGCCCTTAGAATCGTCCTAACTTTTCACCCCCTTACGGCGCCCCTGTATACAGTACCAGTCAAAAGTTTGGACGCATCTTCTCATTACATTACATGTCATTTGTTAGACATTTTTATCCAAAGCGACTTACATATATTCAGTACTGTGGACATTCCCCACACAAGCAATTTGGGGTGAAGTGTCTTGCACAGGGACACAACGACATGCTGACTGCAGTGGGACTCAAACTTGCTACTTTCTGATTCAAAGTCCAGCTCTCTAGCCACTGAGCCACAGCCGCCATTCAATGTCATTCAGTGTTCTACTTTGTAGATTAATATTGAAGACATCAAAACTATGAAATAACACATGGAATTATCTAGTTAACAAAAAAGTGTTAAAAAGTACAGAATATGATTTTTATTTTAGATTCTTCAAAGTAGCCTCCTTTTGCCTTGATGACAGCTTTGAACCCTCTTGGCTTCTCAGTCAGCTTCATGAGGTCGTCACCTGGAATGGTTTTCAATTAACACGTGTGCCTTGTCAAGAGTCAATTTGTGGAATGACTTGCCTTCTGAATGTGTTTGAGACCATCAGTTGTGTTGTGCTGGCGTAGGGTTAGTGCAAAGTGGAAAGCCCTATTTGACTGCTGTTGTAATCCATATTATGGCAAGAATCACTCAACTCTTTAAAGAGAAAAGACCGTCCATCATCACTTTAAGAAATGAAGTCGAGAAAATGTCAAGAACTTTGAATGTATCCTCAAGTGCAGTCGCAAAAACCATCAAACGCTATGATGAAACTGGCTCTCATGTGGACCCCCCCGGGAAAGGAAGAGCAAAAGTTACCTCTGCTGCAGAGGATAAATACAAATACAAATACAGAGGATAAATACATAAGATTTTCCAGTTTCAGCCTCAGAAACTGCAAATTAAAGCACCTCAGATTAGAGCCAACATCAATTATTACAGAGCTCCAGTAGCAGACAATCTCAGCATCCACTGTTCAGAGGAGACTGCCTGAATCAGGCCTTCATGGTCCAATCGCTTGTTTGGGCCAAGAAACACAAGGATTAGACATTAGACTTTGACCAAATTAGAGATTTTTGGTTCCAACCTCCGGGTCTTTGTGAGACAATGAGGGGGGGGCGGAAGATTTCTGCATGTGTGGTTCTCACCGTGAAGCCTGGAGGAGGAAGTGTGATGGTGTGGGGGGGGCTTTGCTGGTGTCACTGTTGGTGATTTATTCAGAATTCAAGGCACACTTAACCAGCACGGCTACCACAGCATTTTGCAGTAGCCAGCAACATATAAATCATATTCTGGATGTGTTAACACTTTGTTGTTTACTAGATAATTCCATGTGTTATTTTTATAGTTTTGATGTCTTCAGTATAAATCTACAATGTAGAAACAAATTAAATAAATAAAAAACTTCGAATGAGAAGGTGTGTCCAAACTTTTGACTGGTAGTGTATATGAATAAAAATGGGTTTATGTTAGTATGTAGCAAGGGGAAAGGGATATGATATGTTGATCAGAGATAACTGAGGCATCAACATCCAGGGCAACCTAACCTACATATGTGCAGGTTTCATGAAAAAAAAAAAAAATGGACCTCAACACTTTTCATTTCATTTTTTTTTGTACTTAAACTTTGCTCACACTGTTGGTATTTCTGATCCGACTGGATCCAGGAATATGCATTACTAGATTATGTCCATTGCTGTAGGGTTACACATATCACATCACGCTACCATCACATAGCATCTTACTTGTTTTAAGAGCTTGTGAGTTTTCATAGAAGACAAGATGGTAAATGGACTGTACTTATATAGATAGTAAGTTAGCATCCAACATGTAAACAACGTGCAAGGAGGAATATGAGTGATATTCCCCTGGATGAACGCCCGGCAGATTATTTTGTTTACTTTTGGTCGGACTCAGAGACAAATGATTGAAATGATTCATATAAAAACATGTTTATTTAGAAAGTTTTAGGGAGGTTTGCCGAACTCGCTTTGATATTTGTTTTGATTTAGTTTCACATTATTATTGGGATATTTGCCAAAAAATAAAATTCTTGTGTTCCAATACATACACGGTTTTTAGAGGATGCAGTCAACTCGACAGTACTTTGGGGCCTACTTACAATCCATCTCTGACAGACTGAGGAACACAAGACTTCTTTAACAAGAACATTAAAGCCTGTGGGACTATACATCTTATGTGTGATCGCAAAAGCTGGTATTCTTCCAATAAAATGAGACAGGGGTCTGATGTAAAATGACCAGCCAGAGACAACATTCTTGGGTGTAGACAATTTCAAGCATTTGACCTGCAATCTTTGAGCCGATCAGTAACAGTGGGGCCAATCTAGCTTTAACCTGAACAAAGGGGGAAAAGAGAACATGCTTTTATTCCATACTTCACTACACCCTGCATTATAGATTGGAAAGATAACACTAAATTATGTTTGTTTGCTCCCAATGATCTCAGCCTCCAGAGAAAGTACATGTGTTGCTGCAGATATATACTATATACAGATATAAACTATACTATATGTGCACTCCAAGATAAAGCAGCATCCTCATAAATGCCTAAAGATAGTGTTCAATGTGTTTATATTGACAGAAACAGGTGGAGGATACGAGTTCACTGGAGGATACACACATATTGTATTGGGTAATAAGTGCACCACTCCACTAATCCATACGTGCAATACTGGGATAATCTTTAGTGTCCAACCAACAAAGTTGTATCATCTGAAAACTTCAATGCATTTGAATATCAGTTTTAAAAAAGTATATAAAAAGACTAGGGGGAGCTCACACCAAAATGGGGTGGCGTTTTTTTTGTCCCCTCAACCGCTGCAACCAACAGCCCATTGTGCTTCAAATGCCTGCTTTGCAAATGATAAGTAAATGGTGCCCTAGAAGAATACCTTTCTATACGTTTTCTGCTCACAACAACTGGACAATTAAACATTTTTTAAAGCCTCGTCTTTAACTTTACCAGATAATTGACATAACAAAAATACGTAGGGTGACGACTGCCCAGCATTTTAATCATTTGTGTCTCGTTCCACAAATTGAGATGATGTCCTGCATTTGATTGACAGTGGCCCTTCTAAGACTTGACTTTTATCCAATGGCTGTTTAGAAAGCAAGAGAGAGCAATCCAAATGAGCTGCGTCAGACGTCAATCAATCAAACAAACTCTGGAAATGTATTGACACAAGGGGTTAGCTGATGGAGGGCGATTCCCAGGGTTTTTTGTGCAATTTCTGTGCGAGTTCTTTTTCAATCACGAATAGAGGTGATGACAATTTGAAGTGACACTGCATGTGAGACTCTGTCTCGTAAAGAAAAATGACGATCAATGGATACATTCATACTAGTTGTTTGTTAGGAAAGAAATCAATTCAAACCAAGTATAATTAAGTCCATTACTTGCAAAGGTGCTGCAAACAAATCAAACAAAAGTGAAGCGTTGTTATTAATATCTGAAATCTTGTAATTTCAATGTTTATTTTTAAGGGTTAGAAGAACATTATATCGAAATCTAAAATTAGCAGCACAGTAACATTTCCCACATTGTCCCACACAAACATACTCTTTGTCCCACATGTGGCTTGTCGGCACCTGGTCACCCTAATAATACATTATGTCAGGTCTATGTCTTTGGGACAATCATATACCAAACAACAATTGTGATTATTTTTGTTAATGCCATTGCTATTTTTTCCTTTAAGGCAGTATTTGCTGTGTTCTTTTCTGCAGATGGCAAAACAGGTTTATGTGTGTCCTCATGTTTACTGTAAACAGGTCCTTCTTAGAGGTTACCCCCTCTGTTTTTGTGTACACTAAAGCCTTCCATGAAGCAATGGAAGAACAACGGCTATCTATATCTGACCAAAATGTGGCCCTTATGTTTACCCAAAAGCAGCTTGGGATGGGGGGGATGGCTTCTGTGTATTATCAAGGTATGCTGTGTGTAGTTTAACAAGCATGCCACAAAGGCATAGCTCAGGATAGTATTGCCCAGGCTTTGATGTGAGAGAATGTATACACATATTCCTTTTCCCTAGAGGTCCAATGCTGTCATCCCCTCTGCTGGTGTAAAAATAGACCATGGGGTCACATGTTCTAGAGATTTGATTGTTATGTGTAGTGTAACGATAGATTTTTTCAGGTGGATGTTTAGTGTCTTAAATATGCGGGATATTCTATTTTTCAGTTTATACCCTTCCCTTGATGACAAGTGGCACTTATAACTCAAAGTCCTGTTGCCATAATCAACAGTCCTTATAAATTATTGTTGGCAGATAGGAAAAGAATATATCAAATAATGAGACGTGCAGAAAATGGTTCAAATATCAAAAATAGCAGAAGTAAAGCTTTCTTCCCTAAGGTTGGCTCTGATTGAAGCCATGTTTTAAAAGATGTCTGACCCCTTTGAAACTCTTCTTCAAGCCCCATTTACATCAAAACTGGGGCTTCTCCTACTTAAGTCATTTGCACTGTCTTTTTACAGCCGTGCCATATGCAGGGCGGCTAACAGAGGAGTGCTCATGTTCCTCAGGGGGCCAAGTGACTGACATCTGCCCCCGCAAACAGGGCCCTGCTCTGTTTGCGGGGGTGGAACGCCTCCGAAGGTCGAGATAGAAACACATCATCCAGACTATAGACACGGCCCTTTGTGACGCTGAATGGCCAATTGTGTCCGCTCTGTGCATTACGTTTCTGTGCGCAACGCTCCATGAACCTTTCCCTATCCTCGGATAAGCCCTTGGGCTTCCGCATCTGAGGCCTTTTTCCTCGCTTTTTGAGAATACTTGAGAAGCTGTTGTTTTTTTATCCAGTCTTAGATTATCAATTTATCTCGGGGGGCAACATGTAGAGCATTAGAAGTGGGAAAATTGCAGCTTTTTCCTCATAACTTTATTTGTCTTTTAACACTAAATACCCATCTTAAAATAAATTGGGCTTTAGCCTTTTTTTTTACAATTTTATCTATAAACCGTTTTTAGTTAAACTCTTTATGACATTTTTTCTTGATTCTTCTATTTCCTTGAGCCTTCGCCTCTATTCTTTGCCGAAGTGATGATCACATTTCACCTTTAGGATCAATAACATATATATTCTCTCTGTTTCAGCATTTGTCAGCAGTTAGTGAGATTATTCATTGTGCCTCCTCGGAAATCCTTGCTACATAAAGATTGAATTACAATTCTACGCCGGATTAAGTTTCTCGATCAAAGACATTCTGTACAGCTTGTGTATTAAGGCCTTTCTCAATGTACATTTAGGGGCCTCTGGATGTATCTCTAGTGTCTTCATTCATCAGGGATAGTACTGACACATGCGTAGCTTCCATTGCCTGTCCAAATGAGCTATTATATCGTCTTCATATCACTTAATATGCTTCTTCTTCCAGCTCATTCCATCTCATACATTTAAGTTAATGGCTCCTATATATTTTCAGCTCACTGACAGTATTTATTTGGGGTATTTTTATTTTTGTTATTTTAATGAACTGGGTGTTTTGCTTGAATATGGTCTGACAAGTAGAAGGCACGTCTTGTCACAGGGGCGCGCAGCATGGTATTCTACAGCTCAGTGTTTCCTCTTCTATTAAAACCCACAGGAATTTTATTTTATCCTTCTTTGTCCTTCACTAAATAAAAATTAATATGGAGCTACTAAAACACATCTATTAAAAAGAAATGAGGGTTTAAGAATTACTTAACTCAAGCAACTAAAAGCAAGATGCTGAATTATAATCCTATCAGTACGTATAAAGACTGTCACTGTGATGTCACCAGTGGACTACCATTTTTTTGCCTGTTAACCTTGGCAGTCTCCACCTTGTTTTGTTTTTCCAGAAGTGACCTTATTTGGACAGGACTGTGGAGGTGGAAGAGTGAGGAAAACCACAAGTTGGTTAGCAATGTGCATTCGTCATTTACATTAACTCTGATGTTCATTGGAATGCAATTTTCTTTCGCCAGCAAAAAAACATGCCTGAACAAAATGTGTTTACAGGAACAAATGAACAGCTTGCTCCTTATAAGTGTGTTTGAATAAAACTGAATGCTAAACAACATGGTAGCAAGCTCTCAATCACAAGGAAGCCCCTTCCTAGAGCATATCCTGCTGTATTGTTTAGTGAGGTAATAAATCAATGGAGTTGTAGGATCATTTCCCAATGGCATTCTACAAGTAGTCATGATCCATTGTTAATATGAAAATATCATATAAATACTTTTTTTTTTATCTTGTTATTCACGTGTTCAGAGCAACGACTTGCATGTGCCTTTGTATCTTGAGATGTATCATCTGTTCAGCATCCTGAGGCTGTTCTGAGGTCAGCGAGAGTTACAGTAGAGAGCGAAGGATGAGCCCCGGGCGACATTTGAAAAGGCTTTGATGTAGAAAGATTGGAATAGTATAGCTATATCATGTGATAATCCACCCCCAAAGGATGTCACAGGGACACATCATACATGACAGGAACAAGAAGTGCAAGGATCATTTAGTGGTTTCACACCCCCATGAGCAGGATGACAGCAATTTAAAAATTGTCCCTCCTACATTCCAACCTGCTAATGAAGTTGAACAGAAAAGTTATGTGGCATTGGCAGCAACTGCATAAATGAATGAAAATAGGCAAGTATACTTGAACGCATTCATGTTTAATGCCTCTGCTGAGGTGCCTGAGGTAGCAGGTCCAGGCCTTCAACGGGTAAATACAATATTGTGCCGGTTTGGCAGGATGATCTTTGGGGCAGACTGAAGCGGTCCCCATAGGCTTGAAATCTAACAAGCCAGAAAAGCTAGCTTAATATATACCAATGTCCCGGCCCCTAAGGTTATCTGTCAGTCTCATATCTACACACACACACACACGCACGCACACGCACGCACATGCACGCACACGCACACACACGCACACACACGCACACACACGCACGCGCGCGCACGCACACGCAGGCACGCAGCAGAACTTTACTTGACATCGGGAGAGAGGCTGAGTTACTGAGTAATTCCAGCTGTTGTGAAGCCAGCAGGACTCAGATTGTATGAGTCAGTCAGAGTGGAGCTTTAATCAAGAGGGGCCCCGTGTGGGACTTCCCTGAAGGACCAGAGAATAAAGTCTGATTGCAAAGCCTTGAGGCTACTAACACCTTTCAACTGGGCAGATTCAGAGAAAAGCTTTGCCAATCTAGCTGTCAACTCAGCAGCAAAGCTGTTCATTTAGTCCATACAAAACATAGTGTCTTGGAAGAGAGGCCATCTCTGTAGTCCATCAGGAAAACTGTGTGTTAGAAACACGAGAGCTTCTGACATCTGCACTGTTATGAGTGATCCTCAAGTGATGGATTGAATTACACGTTAGATCTTGACAGAGGAATGAGGTCCCATTGCACCATTAGGAAGCCATTTTTTTTGCTGTCACTCTATATGATTGTCGGGCTCATTTTATGAGGGAAGTTTTGTAAAATACACATTTTTATCAAATAAATCAATCAGAAAATAGGATGCATTTTTCTTGCAAGCATTACCTGACACTCAAAGCTCTTTCTTTAAAAATAACTCTGCCTGTATTTATGACACCCCAACCTCCTCCTCTCTTTTCATGTAACTTTTCATTGTTTGCAGGACGATTCACCATTGATTGTATCAATGTGCCTTGGTGTAAAGATGACTGATGTGGGCTAGGGGAAAAGAAAACGATTCCTGGAATCTGAAGGGCTTCAGCGAGAGTAAAACAATGTGTGAAGGCTTGATGGATGAAGGCGCGGCCGTCCCCGACTCTTTGTTTACGTTTCTCACAAGACGTGTGGGGAGAGCTAGCTTATCTCTGGCAGCGAGATGTGGTCGTCCTGTTCGAACCTTTCACAATGTGTCAGTGTTGGCGAGGCTAAAGTGAAAGATGTCATCTCTGATAGAAATGACATCAATCCCGTGTTCTCGTGGCAGCCGGTTTGGTCAAAAGCAGTTTTTACTTGTGCTTTGATGTTTCCCTTTACGGATTCTGCAGGTGCAGAAAACAGCGATCAAGAACTAATCCAATGCAGGACTTGTCAAGCAGCATTTAGCGCTGAACATGTTAAAGCCTGGAGCCAACAAATACAGTTAAACAATATAAGGAAGACAGGTTTAAATATTGTTATATACATGAAACTTCTTGTAGCAAGTGATAGTATTGCAGTCCTTTTATAAACCCTCAGACATATTATGCATGACTAGCTAATCAATCACAATCAGCTATAGAGCATTGTTGTATTAATGACATGACGTTTGCACTAAACCGGCCAGTTAGGGTTAGCTTCCTGGTGTGAGGATGGACTGAAATGGGGTGAGATAATAGGAGAGTGTGTGAGTGGCTAAGCACAGCTTTCCTCAGTGGCATAATTTGGTTTACTTTTCTCTTCCCACGTCAGTTGAAACTGTTTTCTTTAGCCCCCAGCTACAGACTAATTACCATGAAAAACTTACTGAATATCTAATGACAATTAGAAGAACTTAGCAAGGGACAAGATGAGAGACATTTTAAATTCAAACCTAATTAGGAAAGTCCCCAAGTGTTCAGAGAAACTAACACTTTTTAAATGTCACTAAATTCTAGGCTGGTAAAAAATATAGCAGGTTTTCTAAGGACACTTCACAAAGAATATTTGCAAAAAAAGAACATTTAATAACTTCTGAAATACTTGTGTTTTTGTACTTTGGGTCACTGGCTGTGCTTTGGCCCTCTCTCAGTACTATGCTCTGGCTCCTCTCCGAGGACTCCACTAACATGAAGTCATCTGGAATGTAGGAAGTCTATTAGGAACGTCTGTTGTGTTATCCAGCGCCGAGAGGGAGAGGCAGTCCAAGGTTCCCATACTTTTGGGATAAACCAATTACTTTCAGCGAAATGATGATTTGATTACTGCGCACACTTGACTGGCACTCGTGTTTAACTTGGCAGAACTCAGCCTCCCAGCACTTGCAAATCCTGACACTTCACATAGACCCTCCAAGAAAAACACACAAAGCAGGAAAGATGGTGTAAATCTTTATTTTTTGAGGAAATGTAGCTTATGTTGTGAAGGCATCAAGCAAAGCAGGGTTGGTAACGTAGTGTTTCTTGGCTCGTGTTTGTCTACATATAATTTATGATGGCTGTTGGTCCGGGGGGAAAAAGGCCAAGAAGAATAAACTGCATTTGTATTGTTTGGCATTGAGAATTTAGCAACACTGTGGCTTGGCTGGATACTCTAAATTACTCTTCAAAGAATCATATCAGAAGCTATTATTGTAATAGTTCCATTTTGAACTGCACGAGTAGTGAGGAATTCAACAGATTTACATTGGTGGTAAACTAGAGATAACTTTAGGATTTGTGTGGAGTTTCCTGTTTTCTCCCAGGCTCAACTTATTTAAACTCAAAGTTCAAAGTGTGATGTTTCGTGAAGATCCTCTGAAACATCCAGGCATTACATATCTGTCCCCCTCTTTCAGGGCAATGAATTCCATATGAATTGTTCCTGCATTAACACATTTAGACTGAGACTAAACAAGTCACATGGTGTATTATTTTACTTTATGACTCAGTTCAAGCAAGTGGGTTAACCGTCATCAGTCCTGGTCACAAATATGATTACAAAATAAGGCAGACCTGTCATTCATGTGCTTCTATTTAAGAAGCACGTTTTATTCCTTTATTTTAACGTGGTTCGTTTTTTCATTTATTTTTGGACATCATTTCCATCCTATTGCCAATAATAATCATGTTCTCACTGAGCTAAGCACTACCTTTTGGGAACATTACAACATCAAAATAATAATCCTGATGGGGCAATCATAAAGGTTTAAAACGAACCCTGATTCTAGTCAAACTTGTATATTAGAACACATTTGACTAGAATCAACCGCTAACTGCTACTAGCTAAGCCTGCGCTATGTATGGGGTGCAAGGTCTCCAAGCAAATCAAATAAATCTATTTTTCCATTATTCCCATAAGAAATGAACCATCAGATGAATCTATTTGTTGTAAAATTGTAAAAACAAATGTTGGCAAGTCTGAGATTACAATGTCGAAAGTAATATTAAAAGGGTTATAAAACCAAAACATTGAGCAAAAAGACTCGGTTAACTAAGGGGGAATTGCAAAGTAGGGTGACGGTCACTATCCATTGTTATTGTTGTTGACCTGCAGTTTTCTATAAATATGAATAATAGCAAAGCTGTGGACACTGTGTTGACATGTCAGCCTTCTCCTAGTAATAACTATATCAGCCAAATGGTGCTTGTGCACAGGAATAAAACAGGGGGGCTTTAATGTAAGAACCTTATGATGGATGTTATTAACGCGGAGGTCCTGGCATGCCGATTGGCAGAGGAGGGGCTGCACATGCTGTATTCTGCTGATGACCTAAGGGACAGGGCTTCTGTGACTTGACGGGCATTCAGCCTGGCTCTTTGTTAGGGCCATGTGTCGCCTCGGGGGCCTGCTGCTCTTTTCTAAAGCCCCGGGTTCAAAGCTGCTGGGCCGGATCAGGGACTGGGGATTGGGCCAACGCCAGGGAATACAGAACATCCCAAACATCTAGCACAAAGACTCCTCTGACTCCATCTCTCTTTCCACCGCCCTTTTCTCTGTCTTAGTAGTGTTCTGTCTCGGCCCCTCACTCGCTTGATTGGTCAATTTGCATTTCATAAACCCCTGGTTGGTCACTGAGCTATACACTGCCTGTTTCTCTCTCCCTGTGCTGTCTCCCTGATTCCTTGCTTTATCTGTTCATAGCAGCCTTCTTGTCCATCTCTACCCTCTTGATCGTTTTTTGCGGCCACTTTGCCTCTCCCTTTTTTATTTTCTCTTCCTAGTTCCAGCTATCTCTTCACCTTTGCTGACAGATAAATCCCCCAGAGACTATGGATAAAGATAAGCCCTGTGAGATAGATTGTGAGTAAATCCTGCCCTCAACCCCCCCTCTCCAATACTGGCTCAAACCCTTTGCACGTTACGTCTGCTCGGGCTAGAAAAGCCACTAAGCCAGCCTCTGCCTCTATCCAGCTCCCCATGCACAGCATTAGCTAACCTACTTTCCTGCTATTCCCTAATCAAAAACACTTTCAGCGCGAGCCAATGCATGTGCGGGCCAGAACAGACAGACACCCCCCCCCCCCATGTATTTGCAATGGATTAGCCCAACAGGTGCTCAATTATTCTAATCAAAAGCGGTCCGAGGAGAGAAAAGGCTTTCCAAATGGGTTTCAATTTTTTAAATGTCCGTTAAAATAGCTGACCCATATGTCTCACACTCCCCTGCATGAATTAATTAATGGTTCAGCCCAACAGGTGCTACATTTAGTTTGAAATTCAATCAGTGGAGAAGTGAAGAATCAGGTGATGAATCCCCCCCTCCCCTTCCTCAGCCCACCCCAAAGGCTCACAGTGTCAGCAGCTGCATCTTCCATGGCCCCATTACAATGTCCTCCTACATGAGAGAAGTGAACACACACACACACACACACACACACACACACACACACACACACACACACACACACACACACACACACACTGTGTAATGCAAAGTGCAAAGTTCTGGCTTGGGCCAATGGGAGTGAGCATCTGTTAGAGGTGGTTTTGAAAGGGACCAATAGGACAAAGGGATTGTATCAGCTAAAAACGCAGGTGCACCACGATTAGCGGGCAGCAGCTGGTGAGGTCACAAACAGATCTGGACACACACACATGAGTACACACACACACGATTACAAACACTCACAAGGTTTTTCAAATGCAAGATAATGTCTGTCCTCCATGCTGACAATAAGCATTAGGAAGTCGTAGTGCCTCCATCCCACAGGCCTTTGAGGAATAGAGAAGCAAAATGCACAAGCCAATATGGGTTTGAAATGACGACTCTTTGAAATGGGAGCAAAGAAAAGGGAAAGGGAAGGCTTTTTCAAAATAGCTAATAAAAGACACACACACACGCAGCGAGATGATTTGATCTTGTTTGGAAGCTCTCTCTCCGAATCATTTCAACATAAATCCAGCGTTGTCACAGGCCGCCATCCCTCGCCTCTTGGCTTTACCTCTCCTCCCCTGAGACATGTCATCATCCTCTCAGCAGCTCTGGTCCTCTCGATGTCCCGGAGGTCTAACAGCAGCGTCTGTCCTATCGTAATCCAATTTTGGATGGAGCGATGGGCAGCAGAGAAATGGCTGGCTTTGGAAAACACTCGCACACACACAAATGCAATTTTATTGGGTGATGTCATTCAAATCCTCCAATAACTCTGAGCGAGTTGGCTGCCGCCAGCTCGGGCATCAAAATGGGTTTGTGCTTGAGCAGTTAGCATGCCCGCTCCTCTGTCTGCGGCCAAAGGAGCAGCCTTCCCTAATCATCAAAAAGCCAGAGCCACATTAAGGTTTCTCTACTTCATTAAAGGCCTCCCTTCAGCAAATGGCGTTCTGATCGCAGAACTGGCATACAATCAAGAAATGGACTACATGGAAGATTGAGCCGTTCTATTACAACTTTACAGCCATACGTTGGAGGCTCTTTTCATTTCCTCTTAGTTCTGGCGTGGGTTTTCATGCAGTCCATAAGGGAATTGATAGCAGAGGAAATAGTAGATGAAATCCAAGCTGGCTGGCCTTCTTCGGCTAGCCTCTGGGACGCACGGCTAACTGCTGCACACTTCTGAGTAGAGAGGTGTTTAATGGTTGATTAGCAGTCTTTGTGAGTTGCCCTCTGCACCAAAGGCACTGTCCTCTCCATTTGATGCCTCTCTGAAAAAATCAATTAGCACAATTACAAGGCCCATGAGTTCCATAGTTCCATTAAACATTAATCACAAAGTGCCGTGCTCGGGGCGAAGCAGCCAACATGAATTGACGGCTGACATGACTTTGAGGCAGCAGCAATACCATCTCTGATATAGAGTGTACAAGGGCTCATCAGACAGCAGTTCAGTGATGGTGCAAAACAGCAGACACTTCACTGCCATGGGATCAAAAACTTAGGAGGTCGCTGTCATCTCCAGTTAAGTTGAACACATTTGCAGCTTGATGCTTGATGTCAGCCACTGTCTTTTTTTATTTAAATACCTATAGGGGACTGTAGAGTTTTGGTTTTAAGACGTGGAGTTGGAGCTTTGATTCTGGAATGACTCCTCTAGGGCTATATGGTACCATGGGAATGGGTATTTCATCCAAAAGTGACACAAAATGTGTACAGAAATGTTGGTGTTATCGACCTGTTTATACTTTCCTTTCTTTATGATTTGTTGTCTAAAGACTAGTTTTGACTTTTCAAATACATATATTTGTTGTGCAGTTGCTCGTAGTTTATTTAGTGTAACTTTGACATTAGTTAGTCATATATGGGCTGGCTGCCTACAGAACTACCTTTACTCACTGAGAAGCTAAAATTCCCTGGATGTCATAAGTCTTTGAAGTCTTATTGAACAAGCCCTTCAGGGTAATACCTTAGGATGAAAAATATATACATAACATTGCATTTAGCTGACGCTTTTATCCAAAGCGACTTACAATAAGTGCACTCGACCAAGAAGATACAACCATGAAGAAAACAGAATCATATAAGTACATCAGGTTTCATAGAGCCAAAACATTTCAAGTGCTACTCAATTGGCTTTAGATAAGCCAGTCCTTTATTAGTATATAAGTGCTTTGTTAGTATTTCTTTGTTAGTACACTGAACAAAAATATAAACGCAACACTTTTGTTTTTGCTCCCATTTTTCATGAGATGAACTCAAAGATCTAAAACATTTTCTATACAGATGTAGCACTGAATTTCAGACTCCAGCTTACAGCTTCCTGCCTACGACCTGCCTAAAACCAGTATAGAGGAATGTTAAGCCCTCCCACTATTTTCCAAGAGGGCGTTGCCAGATTTTCAATTTCAGGTTTTAACCAGGAGATGGCGCTTCATTCACAAATACAGAAAGACAAGTTTCATGGACTTTCAGTTGTGTTTTGAAGAGCATTTGAACACATCAATATTTTAGATCAACTAAAGTATATCTAATCTTGTAATTCAATAATATATAGTCTTTATATATTAAATAATCATAATGTAAATGTTTAAATTACACTTCTTTATTTGTTATGCTCATACTTTTATCTTTACAATCGTTTGCTTTAATATGCAGTATATTTTTGTTGTGTTTGCTTCCTCCTGCTCCCTTTCGGACACATACTGTATGATTTATTATTATTATTAATATGAAGATATTATTAAGATAAGATAAGATGTTACTTTATTGATTGAACATTTTAGTTTAGAATGTGCTGTCCCACGGTAATTCAGAAGGCTCACAGGTCACATTCCGACCATTATTTAAAACAATAGGTGCTTTCACACCGTCTACAGTTTGATTTGTATAGAGGGAGCTCTGTCGGTTTTCTGGCCAGCGATTAGGTGCATTTATCATAGGTGATCAGAGCTAACTGCCTGCCGTCAGATTTCATTTAAAAAACAGATCTGATTTTAAGACTACTTCTGCGCTCATAAAGAATGATAAGAAAAAGCGCCTTCCAACCCAGGCGACTGTTTGGGTTCGATGTGGAAGACGCAGACCCACAGCCTATGCAGCCAGATGTGCCAATTCCGGCCGCTCCCATACGGACAGTGCCAGCGGCCAATCCAGCGGTCACTCCGGGGTCCGCAGCAACACCACGACCGTCGGATGAAGCTGGTGCAGTTCTTTCTAAAACTAATCCCGATAACCAGGTCAGCATTGCCGCCATTAACAACACGATGACTGTAGGTGCTTTCCCCTGTTACAGTTCTGATTTTGCATACGAGGGAGCTATGTGGCTGAATGGCCAGCGATTGTAGGTGTGTGCAATTACTGCAGTTAGGTGATCAGAGCTAAAACTGCCTGCGGCGCGTCAGATTCTCACTCTCCAAACCAACAGGTCGCATTTCGTACAGCTCGTCAGCCAATACGCCGCAGGTGCACACTCTTCTGTCCAGCACTTTTCAGTTGTTGTTTTGAACAGCATTTGAATCCACATCAAATTTATAGATCAACTAAAGGTATATCTAATCTTGTAATTCAATTCAATATATTTAGTCTTTATATATTACCTAATAATCATTAATAATAATGTAAAGGTCTACATTACACTTCTTTATTTGTTATACTCATACTCTTACCGTTTACAATCGTCTTGCTTTTAATATGCAGTAGTATTTTTTGTATATTTTTGTGTGTTGCTTTCCTCCTGCTCCCTTTTCGTGACCACATACTGTTATGATTATTACTATTTAACAAGACAAAATGGAGCAAGAGAGTAGCTAAGAATCGAGAGGGCTGTAAGGAAGGAGCAGACTCATGGTCAAATGAAATGGACACTGTAGCAGGGATAAACAGTAACGACCAGCATGGATGAAGATGTGCAGTTCTTTCTAAAACTAATCCCATAACGGTCCATCCGGACCAATTTAAAAACAAACTGAGGTTTTGGCTTTCCCACCGTTCAGTTGATTGCATAGGGGGGAGCTAGTGGCTAGGTGGGGCATTTATCATAGGGGATCAGAGCTAACTGCCGGGCGTCAGAGTTCATTTAAAAAACAATCGATTTAAGACTATTCTGCGCCATAAGGAATGATAAGAAAAAGCGCCTCCCAACCCAGGCGATGTTGGGTCGATGTGGAAGAAGCAGACCCACAGCCTATGCAGCCAGATGTGCAATCGGCCGCTCCCCATTACGGACAGTGCAGCGGCCAATCCAGCGGTCACTCGGGTCGCAGCAACACCACGACCGTCGGCACAACCTGATGCGCGGCCCACTGAGCCCCACCAGCCACCAGCAGGTTCTCGGATCGCGAGGACATGTCTTCGAGGACTGCGCCAAAGGGCGACCAGCGTCGCCTTGAGAAATTTGCCGCGGGCGGATATGTCGACATGGCATGTTGCCATTTGAAACATATATGAGAACATTGGTCAGAATAACTAACTGGAGCGGGGAGGCAAAGGGAAAATTGCCCCTTTCCCCTCAAGTTAGCGCAGGACACTTGGAGTTCCAGTGTCTTCCCGTCGGCTTCCCAGGTGCTGACCACGGCACCAGTGGCATAAAAACTTAGCTAAGCCGGGGTAACACGAGAGACTGAGGAGCCCACGGAAACACGGGATCCAGAAAACACTCCCCTGGTTTCCGCCGCAATAGGGCATAGATAGCCTGCAGATAGCCCGGTATGTATATGTCTCTGTATATATTATTAAGATTTCCAGTTTGACATATCTTAACAAATATTTACACTTCGTAAAATAAATGTAGACTAACAATTTGTTTCCTCTTGTTTATTTCTTCTGTACTGTATGTATTTGCCCTAATGTGGGACATTTTTGCATGGGGTCAGACTTCTGGAATATAGGCTATTGCGATATGAAGCCAATACCAATAAATCAAAATCCGGAGTGACCATCTGAAATCCCCAGGTATGTGTCCTAATCAGGTGGGTCTGTAACGGAATACTAAATTCAGGAATAACTAAATCAAAGTAGGCTAACTGTATTCAGCTCGCTGTGTACATTGAAAAACACTAAATCTGATTACAGTTACTTTCGGTAAACCTGAAGTGAATACAATTTTGGTTACTTATGTTGGAATTATTGGTGGAAAGATTTCCTTCAGCGAACATTAATATTCGATACTAAAAGGAACAGCCCGAATCATCCAGCGCACAAAAACCTAATAATTATATAAGCCTGGAATATATAACATTTTATACCTAATAAACATAAAGCAAATAAATAAAGTCACACACCAGTTATTCTAGTTTTTTTACCTCCCGTAGTTGCTTTCAACCCACCAGCTTTATTAGTGTTGTTACGTCACTAACTGTAAGCTTGTCACTTCAGAGTAAACCTACAGTTGATTTAGCTGCTGGAGAAGAAAGATCTGGGGATGGGGGGAGTAGAAGCTGTGTGTTTGATGGGGCCATTAGTTATTGTCTTGCCTTTACTGAAAGGAGGGGAGGCAAATATTTTAAAGTAACTATTAGGCCATATCTCTAATTGTCAGTTGCTGGCTAAAGTGCTCGAAGCCGAGTGAAGTTGAGCAAGTAAAGAGTTTTTATTGTTAAAAGCATGATATCTGGTCTAAACATTCAGTTCAGGCTTCAGA
>NW_011353998.1:21441-29105 GCF_000735185.1 Notothenia coriiceps | reverse complement strand
GCTGCTAGAAACGGCCGTTCAGTTCAGAGCAAAGCTCCCTGTTGAGCGCAAGGCATGTGATGTGAACTGAAATGTTTTTCTGTGGCAATTATTATTAAGGGAATCGTTGAGCTAGCTAAGCTAGCTTAGCATACATTGTCACTATCTGCTAACGTTAGCTTTAGCTTCTATTTCTTGAATAGTTTTTTCATAGGCTATAAACAGAGGTGGTATAAGTATATATATATATATGTGTACTTGAGTTAAAAGTAAGAAGTACTCAGATCTTGTACTTGAGTAAAAAGGTAGAACACATAGATCTGTACGTTTACTGAAGTAAAAAGTTAGAAGGCACTCAGGGTCTTGTACTTGAGGTAAAAGTTAGCAGCCAGCACACAGATCTTGTACTTGAGTTAAAAGGTAGAATGTATCTCAGATCTTCTACCTTGAGTAAAATAGAAGTACTCCAGTCTTCTACCTAGGAGTAAAGTAAAATTTACTCAGATCTTTTACTTTGGAGGTAAAAGTAGAAGTACCGAGTGTAGGGAATACTCTGTCTTGACAGTAACAAGTCTTGGCATCAAAATTTCCTCAATTAAAGTAGAAAAGTATTCTATCCAAATATAGGTGAAAGTAGCGACAGTAAAAGTAGTCAATTGGTGCAAGAGTTGGTCCATTTCAGAATAATTATTATATGATATATTTTATAACGATTGATCATGAAAGTGGTTCTCAAAGCTGGGTAAAGGGCAGCAGTTTGAATGACTTGTGGTACTACTGCGCAGGGTAGCTTGTGGATTTGCGCCAGGAGGAACCTAAAGTCGAATTTAACACTTGATTATATTTCACATCCATTCATCCACATCTGTAAAGTAACTAAAGGTATTAAATACATGTATGTGGGAGTAGAAGTACACCATTGTACCGCTGAACTGTAGTGGTTTAGAAGAACAAAGTTATGCAAAACATTGAAATTTACTAATAAAGTACAATGTATCTCAAAATTGTTTTCGTGCCCAAAGTATAGTACTTGTTGGAGTTTATGAATTAGTTTACTTTTACACCCAGTGGGCTATTAAAGGATAGGAAAGATCTAAGGGGGGGCCCTTGCACAGAGCATGAAAATACATTTTCAAAATGCTCAACAGTGCTGCCAAAATTATAAACCGGATGCTCCAGCAATTTAAAAATAAAGCTTTATATATTTCTATTAGATTTCGACTCTTTGGCGTTTCTGTTATTATTAACCACTGCGCTTTAGTTGTTCTGTCTAATATCCTTGATTATTCCTAATTTTAAAGCCGATATTCTGTTGGGTGGGAGCCGGTCGGGATCCTTGTCACCTTTTTCATACCTGATGAGTTTGCATCCCTGTATGTTAAAAAGGCTCATTCACCTTAATTCATGTAATAAAAACAGCGCAGATCAGTAACACTCAAAGCTAAATGTGCAAGACCTATGCAGCTATGTACTATTGTATAATGTTATTGTGTTACAGTCAGAAATGTACATATGTGGAATTATTCTAACTTACAGTTAAGGGGTATTTTTCACCAATGTGTGTTTGGAAAGGAGTGATTAAATTACTATGAATATTGTTCATTGTTGAAGGCTTTTAGAGAGGGTGAATATAAGCCTGGAATTAGATAACATTTGATACCTAAAAACATAAAAAGCCACAAATAAATTAGATCACAATATTCTTAGTTATTTTACCTCTCCGATTCTGTGCAACCTCCACCAGGCTTTTATGGTGTTGTTACGTCCACTAAAACTGTAAGCTGCACATACAGTCTATGGCACTCAGAGTAACCTACAGTTTAATTTAGCTGCTGAGAAGAAAGGATAAGGGGGGGAGAGAGCTGTGGTTGATGGCGCCATAGTTTGTAAAATACACAGCTGAGAAGCTGCCGTTCATTTCAGACTGTTTAAAAAACGGCAACAATCGTGACTATTTTTCTTAGCGGATGCATGGTCAATGTGTAAATCAATACATAGCAACTATTTTTTAAGTCAATAAAAACATTTCTAAATCCATAAAAGCAATTCAATTAATACTGGGAGTCATGTTCGTGGACTTTGTTGAGAATGTGGCTCGTGTAATAAGCGGGATAATTTGCATGCGACTTGTTCCTATGGGAAAATAGCACTCCGTCATGCAGATCAGGATCCATTGCTCGCCACGCTTTGGGATTCCTGATCTGCCGACGGAGGCTCATTAAAATATAAATATTTTAGTTGAATTACTGAGTTTAGGCACGTTAATAACGTTTTATGGAAGTTGAATACAGTATATTCATATGTGTCAGTGATTTCAGTCAATTCGGCGAACATAAGGCATTAATGATCGGTGGGAAGAGTGATGATTAAAATTAGGATTAAAAATCGAGACGGGGCTTGCATTCCTTCCTGTTCGTTTTTTTCGACTAAACAACATTATTTTGTTAAATAACAACATGGTGATGTTTTGTAAATGTGATTACATTGTCTCTTATTTGGCACAGAGGTGATGATATCCGGAACATATGGATCTAACAAAGTTCCGCTGATACATTCCAGCGTACTGGTATCTGACTCTTATTTCACATGAGCTCCAGTGTGGAACCCCCACTGCACCCCCTGGGGATCAATGATCCATTGCAGCTGGCTTCATTTATAAATTACATTTACTATCACGGGGGCGGTCTCAAGTCGAGCTTGTGAGTTTTCCCTTGAGCGAAGGCAGATCACGTACAACACGGCCCTCGCGTTTCAAAACTGTCTGAAAGAATCCGTACATCTGGTATACACTAAAAATAACCACTTTCTCTCAAACTAATGTTCACAAATCTGAAAAAATCTGGTGATAGTGAGCACTTCTCCTTTTGGCGAGATAATCCATCCCAGTCATCCAGGTGTGGCATATCAAGATGCTGATTAGACAGCATGATATTGCACCAGGTGTGCCTTAGGCTGGCCATGAATAAAAGGCAGCTCTGAAAACCATGCATTTTTGCTTTATTGGGTCTGGGTCCGAAAACCCAGTCAGTATCTGGTTCAAGGGTTAGGATTAGGTTTAGGGTTAGGGTTAGGGTAATTTGTGAATCGAGTGGCCTGTGTTCATCGTCCATAAACATACGCCTGCCCATACCATTAGCCCACCCCAATCCATTGGGCCACTCGATTCACAACATTACCTAACCCTAACCCTAACCCTATATAAAAATAAAATCCTCTTTGCAATGTTTTTACCAGCCTCCTTAGGCTTTTCAAGCACAATCATTAAACTGGAATAAATGCAATATTGTTTAACATGAAAATATTGATTTATGTTCGTTGTTTAGAGTTATTCTTAAGGCTTTACTCATGGGAACTTGGTATGAGCAGAGCACACTGTGAGATGTCAAACCTGCCTGTTTTACCACACTGCGTGACCAACAGGGGGTTTGTGTTTCTAGATGAAGCCCCATGTAGATTGGCTGGAAAGCTGGAAAGCTTCAAAGCTTCATAAGGCTTCATCGTCCACATCTATGTATCATGCAAGAAGTCAGTGTTGAGGATGTCTAATGTGTTAATAAAATATAACTTCTGTGTTAGTCAAAAACAGGCCAGGCAACCTGAATTTCACAACACAAACTAGGAATAACTGAACAAAGAAAAATGTAAAAAACTAAAGAGGATCATTAGCCATACAAGATTGCTCAATACACAGCACAACAATCAACAAAGGAACTGGGCTAATGTGAACAGTGAGTAGGGATGGGTATCGTCTGAAATTTACCCGATTATCGATTCCCGGTTCTTATTGATTCCCCCGTTTCGATTCCAAAATTATAAAAGAAAGAGGGTCAAACGTTTAGAATAACAAAAATCTTATTCTTTAAGCTTTGAAACTGACATATTTACAAATGGAAAAAAATACATGCAATACAAATGTATGCACAATAGCCTGTGCTTTATTGTTAACTGAGTTATGCCGTGTGGCAAGCTATTAACAGGCATTACACTGTGCCTTGTCTTTTTCTTTTTAATGTAGTGGAGCCTCACCTTTAGAGCGTTTACGCGATCCATCTTTGGTGTTATGAAGTGACTGAGGCTCGGGTGAACTGTCTAACAGAGGGTGGGGGGAGCCTCGCCTGCGGGGGCAACTGTGATGGACCCCGCCGCCTGTCAGCACAACTTACATGAAGCGCCCGCTAAAGAAACTAAGGGGGGTGCCGCCGTCAGCGAACCGAGCCGGCCGTCAACGGCCCCGCTGACGGATCCGGCCGTTCTGTGATTCTCCAGAACACACAGATGGGCCAGTCCAACCCCTGTCACCGGGTCACCGCAGCGCAGACGGACCCGGGTGGAATACAGGGTCTACCACGTTTTTAGGAACCGTAAGCAGAACCAAAATTGTGCTATTTTGTATGGGTACCCGGTAGAGGGGTTTCACAACTATCCTTTAATATTTACTAGTCGACAGTTTTTCGAAAATAGTTTAGTCACTAGTCGTTACGTCATAAATAAAGGACACACAAAGAGAGGTTTACAACTGTATTTTTCTATTGTGAACTCATACAGTACATTAAACACTGCATTTTGAATTTGTGTTACAGGCTGGTAAACTAACAAACAGTAACTGGGACTCACCAAAATCGACAGCAAATAAACTCTTGTTTACATACATGCCACGTAAATCTCCAGTGCGCAACAGCGCATTGCGCAACACTTTATTCGCCGCTGTTCCTCCGACGATAACGTCCACCTTTCCATATTTTTTGTTTGAATCACCAACGCATCGACATGTGAGGGAAGGAGGCTTGACCGCTTTCGGGTGACAGTGTTGCCTGCCAGGGAAAAAACCCTCTCACTCGGGGTGCTTGTGGCTGGAATAGCCAGGTAGCTCCTCGAAAGTGGGGGAAGCGCTGCACGTTTTCTGCCCACCACTCCAGTGGATTATCCATTGTGGGGATATGCGGTGTCCGCTGGCAGTAATCCCGGAGCTCATCATCCGCATCACTGTTGACCCGTGTTTTCTTGCTGTTCGTTTGCCTCTGTTCAGTGCTGACCCCGGTCCGTTGCTCACTGGTGCTAGCATTACTGCTAGTGCTAGCTGTCGGCAGCGGGTTTTTCATCTTCAGATGGTTGCGCATAGCAGATGCATTTGTATTGTACTTCAGTACAGATGTACACAACTGACACTTCACTGTGGAGTTGGTTACATCTTCGTTGAAGTACTGCCACACATAAGAATGTTGGACGTGTTTTGTAGCATTTTGCAGCACCTCGTTTACCTCCATTTTTTTCACTTGACTAGGGCCTACAGCGCCGACTAGTGGTAAAGGTAGTCGACTAGTCGACTAGTTGGTGAAACCCCTAGTACCCGGTACCCAGCATTTTCTTATCGGTTCTCATCTGGAACCGAGTTTCGGTTCCCAACCCTAACAGTGAGTGACTAATGGGGGAATGGGAGCAGGTGTGCAGGAGGTCAGGTGACTGCAGGGCTAACGAGGGACAGGTGGGTAACCCCCCCCCCCCCATGCATACCCACTGTTAATTGAAACTAAGAGGTTTATGTTGATCCAGGCTCTTAATTCGCTGTCAGATAGAGGGGCCTAAAGTTGACCAGGACTCCAGAGACTCTCCAGAGACAGTGAGCGGCTGGTCGCTGTCTTTCATCATTCCCCCAGCCTCCCCTTTTTTGGTCTCAATCACTCTACTCCATCTCTTGCTTTGACTGAGGAGGGTCTCTTAGTATCTCCATGACCTCCTGTGTGGGGGGGAGAAGAGGTCATCATCTCTTTTTTCCCCGTCTCTTGGTTCCTCTAGCTGGCAGTCCTTGAGTGCATTTATCACACAACTCACTCCCACCAAAACTCAGAGTAAGTGGGGTCTCTGTGGGAATGGCAGGCTAATTTTACCCCCGCAACCAGGCCCAGAAGGGGGAGGTGGGGCCGTGAGGGAGAGCATATTTAGAGTTGTTATTTTGAGCAACCGTGTCGAAGCGTAGGATGAGTTTTTAGGTAACCTGAGGGTAGCTTTATCAGGGGTGAAGTCATGTGTGTGAGTTTATTCCTGTGCAGGTGACTCCTACTCATGCTATTACAGGCTGATATCATTGGGTAGCTGTAGAGTGATCCGTACTATGGATTGCCAATAATGCAATCAACACTCACCTTAACATCAGTGACAAATGTATTTTTTGCTAATCGACACCACGCAGCTTTTTCTGTCGCAAACTACTGTCGACGATTCAGCTCTCTGCAGGAATAGGAGCAACATATTTTATCTTTAAACACACTTTCTGACAGTCTCATTTGCAGCAGCACTGGGTAATTACAAGTAGACAACTCGTGCGAGTGAAGTTAAATTGCTCTCTCTTTTTTGATCATTATCTTGTTGTCAGACTAGCAGCACTTTCAGCTCTTCTTAGAACTGTATGCTCTCTATTGGGATTCAGCTGACTGCTAACTTCAGCCACAGGGCTCGGGCAAATTGCTAATCAAAGTGAAACACGGAAAGCAATATTAACTGCTGTTCTTGCTCATTGCCATGTCCTCTTCTCTTCCCTCTCTCCAGACAGTGAGATTGTTCCTCCCGACTGCCTACGCCCACGCTCCTTCACCACGGTGCGCTCGTCCTCTCTCCGCCGAGAAGCAGACGACTCCCGCCTGTCCGTCAGCCTATGTGACCTCAACCTTCAGCAGGAGGATGGACGCAATGCCCACAATCACTCCCACCGCCACACCCTCCACCTGGCCTCAGCCTCCACATCCTCCACCTGCCCCATACCCCAGAACTCCCTCAACTCCCAGCAGTCCTCTCTGCTGCCATCCGCCCTGGAGAGCGACCTCCACTTCCACCAGCTGCGTGGCGCCCACATTAAGACGCTGGACGAGCAGACGGTGGCGCGATCAGAGCACACACGAGAGGAGCGCACCCTCGTCTTCACCAACCGGCCCCTGCGCACCGGAGAAACCGTCTTCATCAAAGTCACCAAGTCCAGCCCTGCACGTTCAGGGTCTTTGTCCTACGGCGTGACTTCCTGCGACCCGGCGGTGCTGCGGCCCAGCGACTTGCCCTACAACCCCGAGGCTCTGGTGGACAGGAAGGAGTTCTGGGCGGTATGTCGGGTGCCCACGCCCCTTCAAAGCAGTGACATCCTGGGCTTCTTGGTCAACCAGGAAGGGGAGGTCATCCTCAGCCACAACGGCACCAATGTGGGCATGCAGGTGTGTGTGGACAACTCCCGCCCACTCTGGATGTTCTTTGGTCTCCATGGGGCTGTGACTCAGCTGAGGATTCTGGGTAAGCAAGCATCACATGATACAAATTAGATACTAAACTAGGGCTGCAGTCGAATAGTCAGTTTAGCTTAGGAACCTTCCTAACGGAGTGAAATGACCAGGAAGTACCTCAGTGGCAGCCATGATAAGAGCCGTTCTAATTCTCTAGATCAGGGGTGGGGAACCTCCGGCCCCCGGGCCGTATACGGCCCGCGAGACCATTTGGTGCGGCCCTCGAGGTAATTTATAAACACACGCAAAAAAGAAATAAAAGTAAGAAATCTAGACTGCAAAAAAATTAAACAAGCGAGTGCCTGTTTTTCCTGGCCAAGGTCAGGGTCCTTGAACACAACACGAGCCTAACGTGTCATCACGCACCAGAACGCCGCTCCGGGCCGGGACTTCACAAATGTCAGTACCCATAAGCAGGGCCGT
>NW_011353998.1:15799-21410 GCF_000735185.1 Notothenia coriiceps | reverse complement strand
GAAATAAAAGTAAGAAATCTAGACTGCAAAAAAATTAAACAAGCGAGTGCCTGTTTTTCCTGGCCAAGGTCAGGGTTCTTGAACACAACACGAGCCCGTCCACACAGCGGCGTGCGTTGAAGCTTCAACGCTTCTGCCCATTCACTTTGAATCGGGTGACGTCACGCTTCGCCGAACTGCATTGTGGGGAGCGTAGCTACGCGTTGCTCAGAAGCGTTGACGGAAGCGTCAGCCAATCAAATCCCGTTTATGAAAATCTGCCAGTACAACTGCTAGCCAATCAAACCGCGTGTATGCTGCGAGTAGTGAATCACCCGGTGCTGTATGATCAGTCTCTGTTCATCTACCGGGATACAAACCGGAGGAACCAGGCATGGAGGGAGGTGGCAGAGATAGTGGGTGAAACTGGTAGGTTTTCGCCTGTTTGGGGAGTTTATATCCAGTGTACCTCGTTTAAACATTGAATGGACAGCTAGCAGGCATAGACAGTATATATAGCTAGCATGGAATGCTAGCATTTTGCTTTGTATGTCGGGGGCGGGAGATTCATGTGATTGGTTGTTGGTCGCGTTGCTCGCGTTGACTCCCCAAGCTTCAGACACGCCCACCGCCAAGCGTCAACGCACGCTGCTGTGTGGACCAGAGTTCCCGTTGCAATACTTTTTTCGCCGGTCAACATGTCCGTTAAAGTTTAAATCTTCCGGACTAAATGAGAAAAGTGCCGGTCAAAGGTCTTCTTTGTTATTTATTGTGTTTTAAAACAAATTGATATGATTCGATATTAAACAAACTAATTATAGTAGATTAACTACATTATTCAAAAGTGAACAGTAACTTAAAATAACACGGGAATAATAAACGGAGCGCTGTCTCCCTCTCCTGACAGACCGTCAGTATCATGCAGCTCACGGATCCAGTAATGAGTGACCCGACCGTAAAACTAAACATATCTATAACTAGTTTAGGTAGTTTGAGAGGTAATTAAAATAGCTACGTGTGATATTCTAACCTGAAGTGTGTGTTTTGTCCGCTCACCGCTGCATGTGATCATGCAGGGCTGCGCGTCGACTCGTCAGCAGCAGCTGATCTCTCTCTCCCGTCAGATTAGACTTCACTCGCGTTTATGTCCATATCGATCAGATCTAGCTAGTTCTAGCTAATGATAGGACTACCTGCTTATCAAAAGACACCTAAACAATAAGCGTTGCTATGCAACCGGGTGAGGCCGCAAAGTATAGCGCAGCATTATGCATTTGTTTACATGCCCACCTGAAACCCGAGGCATTACCAACAGATCAGCATATTTTACCGGTCGTAGTCCGGTAATTACCGGCTAACGGGAACTCTGGTGTGGACGCTCTGTAACGTGTCATCACGTGGTATATGTCTCGTCTGACAGGAGTGCATTTCTGCCGGAGAGCACCAGAACGTCGTTCCGCCACTTCCAAAAATTGCAGTACCCATAAGGAGCCGTACACATGCCGCAGTGTTTGCGTGGCTGTGTCTTTAGTTGAAAGGCCATTGGCGATCTGTTCATCTGTCATACTGATCATACAGTCAATAACTGTGTTGTTATATTAGCATCTGGTTAGCTAGCTATGCTAACGAATATAAGAAGCTTTTTCTACAACCGGTGAGGAAAAGGAACATCCTTATATGATCATTATAGTTATAAAAAAATAAGAGAATAAAGTAAACAGGTATAAAATACTATATGAGAGTAAAAAAAAGATGTTATTAATAAACAAGAATAGAGTTTAAAAGGGGAGTGATTTCTAAAATATCCATAAAGAAAAATAAATCTGCTTACAGTTCTATTTCATATGGATGTTGAGAGATGTATCCATAGATCTCCTAATGTTGCTCTCAAAGTGCACCAGATTGATGCTTTTAACTTCAACATTTAAAAAAAGATCACCTGAATCTCCTCCTAGAGCACCATTGTGTTCTTTTTAACCAACTATCTCTCAGAGAGGTGTGGGGAGAGGCTCCTTATTTTCATTTAAAGTAACAGACACAGAATCAGCTCTTTTGAAACAGGGCTGAAACAAAGGGTTGCTACAATGATCTGTTTGGTATTGCGAGCCAAACACTTCAGAGACATGTTTTGTATATATCTGAGACCTATAATATACTGATGAAAAACAGTATAATAGGGGACCTTTAAAACATGATATAGTTTTGGATTGTGGGGGACAGTAAAAAATGGTCAATATCGATACAGAAGAGGCTAAGATATCCAGACATTTAGATAAAGGACTGAGTTACACACTCCCCAGAATGCAACCACTAGCTTGTGTTTGCTATACCCTCTCTGCCTGATAAATGCCTTGCATCTGTTAAACTCCCTTAGTGGCTTTCTAACTGTTAGTTTATTCTGTTCTAAAGCCTGTCAGAAAAATGTGCCAGATATTGGATTTTAAACACACAGATTGTGAGCTTCTACAAATCCAGGATCAGTCAGGCCATCTGTTGTTACCAAGCCCAAGCTAACATAACCCTAAAGACATCATCAAGGGTTATTTTCTCAAACTTTAGAAAGCTCCTCCAGAGTCACAGAAAACATTATACAATCTCCTTATGTGGTATTCTTTCGGAAGATAAAACGTTTAAACTTTAACACACTAAGGCTGGTTAAAACGACCCTGACAGCCCATCCATTTCATAAGGGGTGTTTACCACCAGAGACTCAACTTTTGTATACATCCGCGTCTGTGCATCTGCGTTGCTCCTCTTGACTAGTTGACTTGACCCATAACATTATTATTATGTTTAGTTTATTTCTACGTAGCATAAAGGTGCAAAACCTGCATTTTGTTTGAAATACTTTGTTCTACAATGAACATTTAACCTTGAACATTCCAACCTGTAATAGAACAACTTAATTGTTTTGTTGACTTTGAGACAGATGTAGCACAAAGTCAGCCCACCCCCCTAAATTGGAGGCAGGTGTATACACAGACGAATAAATGACCCCAAAGTAGTAGTAGCATTGAAGAGATGTTTACATTCTACTTACAATATAATGCTCAATAGGGAATAAAGTAAAGTTTTACTTGAATGTTGCAAAGCAGCAAACAGAGATAAAGTCAGTTGGAGCAGTCTCATGATGATAAATGTCCGACACAGATTAAGTACAGTGAAACTCTTGTAGTGTTAACTTCCTTTGATATACCCCTTCTGTCCTTAAATGAGTAATGAGCCCCTTTTAGTTCCTTAACCACATGTTTTATCGTGTGATTAATTCCTCTTCAAAGAGTGATTTATTGTGAATATAATCATCCATTCAGCCAAGGATGGATGGGGTCAGGAACCAACAGATCAGGGTATTGATCTTTATGTGGCTGGTGAACTTTGCTTAATTTGCTTCAATTAAATGTTTTTTGCTAAGTGTTCATTGTTTTAAAAGAATGCCAATTGAGGCCAACCATGTCTTCCCATTTAGAAAATACAGCCACGGACAGGACAAAGGGGTCAAGAGGTTGTTACTTTGTTTGTCTCAGTATTTACCGCAGGTGTCTTGAGACAGGAAGCGTCTACGCACATTAGTAGAGAGAAGTAAAAGCTCACGAGATGAAAAACAGGAAACAGAGGTGGAGAGGCTGCGGGAGGGAGGGCTGTGAGCCGCACACAGCAGGGACAACAAGATGTATCTGCAGGGGGGGACACTTTGCCTGTCAGTGGTGGGCCGTGATGCTTCATTCACGCCCCGCCAAGCATATTGCCTCCCAACCAGGTGCAGGCAGCTGTTGGTGATCCTGCTATGTTCATGTGTGCCTTTCTGAATGTCAATTGTTACGTTACATTACTGTCGTTAAGCTTGAATCCAAGGCGATTTACATAATCTTCAATAGCCTACTGTAGAAATGCCTACTGGACCAATATGGGGTTAAGGACAATTTGACATGTTGACTACATGGCTGGTGATTGAACCACTGATTGGTAGATGCCCATTTATCCCAGAGCTTGAGAAAGTCTGTAGAATCCTTTTTTATTGGCTGTTTTGTAGGCACTTTTTTACACATGCAAAAATATTCTTGAATTTCTTAACATTTATTTTATATTCAGTGACAGCAAAGGGTTGGCAGTAACAAGGCAGTATCTTTGTCAGCTCTATAATGCAAACTGGCATGCAACAGTGAATGCCGTCTTCTATTAATGCAGCTCTTAAGGCACACAACAGCTCCGGCCTTTTAAAGATGTCACAAGTGTTTGTCTGTGGAGGAAGAGGCATCTATAAATACATCCTGTGAGTCTTCAGTGACAGCGGAGGAAAAGGAAGCGGAGGTTAAAATATGCTAGAAAGGAACAATCTTAGCTTTAACTAGACGTGCAGGAGAGAGAGAGAAACACTTAAGACAAAGTAATTACACTTTATCTTGTTGCAGGTCTTGCAACATAGTGTGCAAGGATTTTAAACATGGCCCTTTGCATGTTAAACAAGTTAATTCACTACGTTCATTTTTGGGCTAATGCTACGCTATGTTAGCTTGCCCCACTTAACAGCAACTGGCAGAATACTATCCATGCAGCCATTTCAATAAAAACTAAGTCAGTAAAAATGTGTTGCAACATAATGTGAAAGGGGTTTAAACTTGGCCCTTTGCATGTTAAATAAGTTGATTCACTACTTTGAAGTTGGGCTAATGTTACGCTATGTTAGCTTGACCCACTTAGCATCCACTAAGAGTAAAGTGACCATGCAGCCACCTCTATAAAAATGACAGTTAGCTTTAATCTACACTTTAAATGTGCAACTCAGCAATTCAGCATTTAAGTGTTTTCTCACCTAAACCTAACATCTTTTCATTTGCAAAGCTAATGTCTCGGTTGCACCGCTATCACACAAAGAGATCATCTCTTTTACCTTACTGTTAAATTACATTTTGGCTTGGCAGCCGTGCATCACAGACCACCTGGTTTTTCTCTGTACATTTCTAACAATCATTACTGAAACCAAAGAGCCTTGGCAGCACACCAGCGCCGGAATAGCAGAACAATGAAAGCGATCTGAGGCACATCTTCCTTAACAGAGCAAAATCTTGGAATTTCCACTGAGGTGTGAATCATCTTTACTTTCTGGCTGCTTTGAATTAGGAAGCATCTCTAATCTCGCCTTTGCAGCTCTTGATCTATTGCTTTGTGTTGACTGGAGAGCAATTTAGCTTTCAGTTGAGCTGAATTGGAGCCATGCCTCAGACTTGGAGTGAGGGATGTTAAACTTGAAGGCTCGCCTCACCCAGTGGGCTTCTGCTTTCAGGATGGCAAGATAAAGCGCTCATCACAGAGGCCTCTCACTTCAAACAAAGCATGAAGTGAGGGGGCTTTGTAATAGGAACAGGCAAAGTGAACATCAGGGCAGCCAAGAGTGCTGGGACAGGGTAATGATATTGATACTTCATTATTAATACCTACTTCATCATGGTGAATTAAAATGTCTGGCTTATTGCTTGAATCTATTTGAAGAAAAGTATTCTGTATGATCTGCGGACTGAGGAAAACAGGGTGGATAAACAACCTGTATTACCCACAAGGCCATTGTTGTGTCTGGTTCAAAACCAAAAGTCACCATTTACTTTTTTTAATGTGCCGGAATGACATTACAGAAACA
>NW_011353998.1:9948-15688 GCF_000735185.1 Notothenia coriiceps | reverse complement strand
ACACATGTTTATATATACACAGCCCACTCTCTTCAGTCTGCGTACAAATGACACAACTTTGCAAAGGCGTGCAATAGATACGCAGAAGTCCAATTTTGCGTGCATATGATACTCCCACGTTACGTTTGTTATGAACGCATGTCAAGTACGTTGTTTTTTCTACAATTTTCTCCCACGTTAAGTTTGTTATGAACGTATCTTAAATGCGTTTATTTTCTACATATCTTTGCCATTTATTTAACCCTAACCATAACCCAATAAGCTGCTGTCTCGTTCATTGCACTGCAAACATTAAAACTGTCATTGGAATGGCCTGAAGCCACAGAGGTCTTTGTTTTCATGTTTGAGGTGCAATATCAGCGTATCATATGCACGCAAAATCGGACTTCTGCGTATCTATTGCACGCCTTTGCAAAGTCGTGTCATTTGTACACAGACTGTGAGACCAGGTTGGGATATACTGTAATGTATGACTTAGGGGTATCATGTTATGCCAGTGTTAAAGATAACTCTGAAGTATTTGTTTTAGCTAAATCAAAAACGCCAAAGTATATTGTCATGCTCAATTTAGTTTTTATTTTGACAGAATTTAAGATTAGTCTTTCTAAAAGGTAATTCCTCAGCCTCAGATTTGGTTTGAGCAGAATGCTAAGTGAACATTAGCTGACCTTTAGCTAGTGATGAGAGTGCCAAACACACAATATACTGTGTGTCAGTTTTATAAATCATACACACATACAAACAGGCAGAATGTGTGTTTCCTAAACTCTCCATGCATGTGACCTACAGTTTAACCCTGCGATACAGCAGCTAATAGACTGCATGGCACAGTTTTGTTTGGCCATATCCAAATATCTCCTATTAGAGTGATTATAGCACAGAAAGCTGAAACAGTGCAGCTGAACTTTGTGCCTCGTTGCGTAGAAATAGGACACCCATCCAGTGACCAACTTCGCGTGTATTATAGATTCTATTAAAATGTCAGCGCGCTCATGCTGAAGTGAAACGTCGCACCACCCACATCCTTATCCACTGCAGTTGCCACGCTCCTCTCTCCTCTTCCCACCTTCTGCCGTCTTGGCTGGTGTCTTCTCTTTCAAATGTTCCTGTTTTTACTCAGCATTATGGTCGTTTATGTACAATATGTCTTAGTCGATTATCACACATGTATCCCTGCAAAAATACATATTGGAATCCCGCACTAACAGGCTCACTAGACATCTATAATCAAGCCTAAGGGGCAGCATTTATGACCTGATCATTTAGTGTTGTCTGCTATTCTCAAATATTCTCATAACTTTCTGCTATGTGTGGATACATGCACACATAGGCCTACACATTTAAAAAATGTAATTTAGATATTTATTTAAAGCCAAAAATTGAAATACTTATCAGGTTTCCCATTTTGTAGTAGTTTTGAAAACAATGTAAATTGCATTATTATTAATGGACTAACATTACTTAGAATTTTACCTTAGCTAATACTTTATGATACATTTATATTTAGTGTCTCCTTTCCTGTATTGCCTTATCTTTGACTGATAATACAGAGTTAGTACCACTCTTACATCCCTAAATAGATTCTTTCATTTAATTTAATTTCAAACCTTTATTTATGCAGGTGAATCCCATTGAGATCCTTGATCTCTTTTTCAAGGGTGACCTGCTGCAAGTAGGTTCCACATGAATACATATAAACATAACAGAAAAACAAAAAGGACATCATACAGCATATTTACAGCGACTACAATTTACATAGCTAGTAACATTTACAGGCTACAACAGTTTTCGACTGGATAGCAACTATCCTTGCTTTAAAAACATTTTGTGGAACGAAATTGCTCTTCTTCCATTCTGCAGGTGTTTCAGCCTGAGAGGTGAAACCCAGATGAAACTCACTAATCCTTGTAAAGCATACTGCAATATGAATGTTCCTGATTCAATCAAACTAAAGCCTTTTATGTGATTGAGACACAACATTTGATTCTGAAATGTGAAAGAAAGAAACATTCAGAAACATTTTCCAATACCAACAACACGTATATTTCTATTTCTTTAACTCCCTCTATCATTTCCAGAAAGCTGCATGCATGCCATGTATACACATGTTCATACAGCACACTCTCCTCTATACACATGTCGAAGAGATAAACAACTCAGGGATGAATGGCCTTGTCCTCCCTCCTAAACAGCCCTTTTGTCTCTGAAGATAGTATCTCCGTCGTATACAGAAGGAGACTTTTAACATTTAATACAGCATGGTAAGCCATGACCTTAAACTAGTTCCCTCAGAGCCGCTTTCCTCTCATCCACTCTAAACACACATACAAAGAGCCCAGCTAAGTGCACATTTGAGCTGATGGCACTTCAGAGAAAGAAATCCTCTGCAATCAGATGGACAGACAGCTGTTTCGAAACGATTTGTGATTGTGGATAGTGTGTGTCAATTTAAATGTAAACTATTTTCAATAGAGATTTTGCTCCTCTTCTTTTATTCTTGCTATACAGTGGTGCAGGGATGACGCATCTTTGTTGTCCGACGGGAAGTTAGAATCAGAAGGGGTCCGTCAACAAGGCCACGGGATTGTTCCACATATTAACACAACACTAGGGACTTTTGAAGCGTAAATGCAATCGACAGAAGTTGAAAGCATGTTGCATGACTTCATGTAAACACCGCCAAGTTAAAGGCTACTAATATTTAGCATGATGCCGTTTAGTAGTTTCATTTAGTAACTTGTTAGCAACCGCGGTTTTAATGACACGTCTAAGATATAAAAGAAATTCTCCAGAAAATATTTACCACCACTTCTATGATTCTTGAAGTGTTATGCAATCACCACAGGTAAAATATGTGTATATATATATATATATATATAATTATTTATTTATTATGACACATAGAAGCTTTGGACATTCACCAGTGGGGTAGTTACTGACGTATTTTATGCAATAGAACAGACGTGAACATCTCATTTCAACTTGTGAAGTGGCTGAGGTAAAGTGTCAGTGGGGGTCCCGGGGCTTGTTGATGAGGCCGGTAGCGGAGGGGAAGAAATTGTTCAGGTGAGAGATGAGATGCCTCATTTATTAACAGGCCTGGAAGATGGCCATTCAACCCCTCCCCTCACGTTGTATTTCAGAAACTACCCAAATATGTGCCTCACCCCAATATCTGAATGCTATCAAATGTGATCCTCATAGACGCTGCCCCTAACCCGCGCCTTCCACAGTCCTGCTTCATCCTCAGCCACCTCCCTGATCACATACTCTGCATACCTCCCCAGCCTTCTCCATAGATGTACTGGTGTGCTAAAGATTGATGGATGGTAGTGAGCTGCAGAGATGTGTCCACAGAGAGACAGCCTGCCGCTCACAGCTGTTCACACAGGTCCCTTTAATCTAGTGGGGAACAGGCTGGATCAGGGCTGGGCACCACGGATCCTGCCTCAGCTGCCCGCCTGCCATGGAGGATTATCAGGGAGGGAGGGACAGAGTGAGGGGGAGGGATGAGGGGCGTGGGGAGGATTCAGATGGGAAGCACTCATGCTCCAGGGCTGCAGGGTGATCAGGCTTGAGTAAGCCGATGATTGGTGAAACGTGGCGACTGCAGTAACACCTTGAAGGGTTGGCATGGTGATTTACTGATCAACACTCAAAGCAGGATGGTTTAATCTGGAGCCTTTGTATTGTTAGGGTTAGGGTCACAAGTTGTACGAGTGATTGTTGGGTCCTTCTGTGGAAGTTGGGGGCTTTATCCAACCATTTGCATTACCTTCCCAAACAATCCTACAATCATGCCACCTCGACTGGATTGCATATTTGAATCTCTCTTTGCCATTCTTCGCTCTTTTAGACACTTATGAGTGCAGCACCATGAATGCATTCATAGCAGGACTTTAATGAAGCTTGTGTCCTAATATGAGTGATTATCGCTTTTCTGTGAAAGCGGGTTTACCCCACGTTTGAGGGTAGCCATAGCTATAAGAAGTTTTGATCAGAAAAAGAAAGGGAAAGAAAAGAGCTAAAACATTTTGGTCTTTACAAAACAAAATCAGTTTATGGCCCAGAAATACATACCATAGTAACCAAACTAGATTTTCAAGTATTGTAGTTCATGTTGATTGGTCAAATGTGGTAGTCGGAGAGGCTAGCTACAGAACCCTATCCTTCAGATAGTTTTTTTATGGTTTGTAACGAAAACATTTACGCTTGTTAGCATTACTAGCTTTGGTGAGTACTGTGTTAATATAACTGACACATGCAATGGCAAAACAAATACGACTGAAACTTTAATACACAGTTGTTTTCCTTAGGTTCGCCAAAAATTTGTTCAGGTTTACCCTAGAACAAATATTATTTGAAAAGAATCGTTTTGAATTCTAAATCACAGACCCTAATTTAAGCATTTGCTTGTGAGGAAGTAGGAATGCATCGATGGTTTTTCCTTTCCTTATGCACATTATGTGCTTATACTGGTGGCCAGACTTGTATCTATACATAGACAATGGTGTAGAGCATCTCACGCACACCGCCTGGATAAGGGGTGCCCGGGGCGTACCCTGCTAAAAATATGTTCACTACAGCTGCAGATAACATGTTACATCATCACTGAACATTGAACCGTACACGCGTTGAGGCGCCAGGAGCACCAGGGCAACCCCTGGTATGCAAACAAAATATATTCTTGACTACTCCTCCCCCGACAGCACCACCCTGCAAAATGCCACATCAGACAGCTCCTGATAGTGGAGAGTCATGAGCAGCGGTGGTGTAATGACACACCAGCTGAGACCAAAACACTGCTACTGCTTATGACCTGCTTATTGGACATTTTCCCTAAAATCCAATGACCCATTATTGGCTGTGCCCTAGAACGAATTGGGCCCCGGGGCATCAGTCTGATTGATCAGAGTGCCGGTGCAGATGGCAGATGCAGACTGAGCGAGGCTGCCATAACCAAGTTTTACTGGTCAGTGCCACAGCAGATGACTCCGATTTCACTCCTCTTTTTCCTCTGTCAGCTGTCCAGGAGAACATGAAGTGTTTCTCAGTGTGGGTATGCTTTGAGAAAAGTAGCCATTCCTGAAATAGCACGGTTTAATATATAATGTGCAGACAGCAGCTGATTTCTGATGCAGTTGTTAGTGTGCTATTTTTTGACAGCAAGCTTCAGGGAAGGTAATTAAAGTAATCTGCATTTACGCTGAGAAGCAGCAAAGCATTTGATGGGAATTCTTGGTTGCTGATTAAACGCTTGCTCTTCAAGACAGCTAATTTGCATCTTAATTTGTTGGGTATTTTTGGCATTAAAGCCCTACCTGTGATTGTTAACTATAACATTGTTGTTTCCCCTCGTAATGTCCTCCCGATTACTATGCACCTTGTGCCCTCTGGGGTAAAAAATGACCCCATCTGGCTTGTTTGATATTTAACGCATAAAGTTTAAAATGTGAATAAATGTTGTGTTACACCTTTAGTTCTACTTCAGTACGACCCATTACCACACATGTCTCCCTCAGTTTGGGAATTTAGTGCCGATAGACCCTTATTTATATGAAATTATACAATTTTCTGATAAAAAAAAAAGTGAAACAATGAATTAATTTGACCATATTGAATTGTGACTATTTGTCTTATCAGAGACTGGTATATGTCAATGTTTAGTAAGGAAGCCCTTTTTGAATAATTTATATATTTTTAATGACAACACATAATCACACCTTGTGCCCTCTGGGGT
>NW_011353998.1:0-6357 GCF_000735185.1 Notothenia coriiceps | reverse complement strand
CTCTCAGAAGGTGAAATGCCAACATTTAGCAACCGTGAGAAAAGGCCTGTTTGTTTTTCGTTTATCTTTTTTGTTTATGATTTTTGTTGATCTAAAAATGGCTTGATCCTATACATCAAAAGTGTGTGTGTGTGTGTGTGTGTGTGTGTGTGTGTGTGTGTGTGTGTGTGTGTGTGTGTGTGTGTGTGTGTGTGTGTGTGTGTGTGTGTGTGTGTAGCAGACAGGGGGTTGTTGCAGCATTATGCTGAAAAAATGTGCCCCATTGCTCCACTTTGTCCTGTGGGGTCATTTTTGACCCCAGAGGGCTTAAGGTGTTATATAATACAATAAAACACCCATAATTCAAGGAAATTACTTCAAATGTATTTTAATCGTTAAGAGCATAGTATTGAACCACCCCTATAATTTTCAGACCATTTGATGAATTAAAAACCTATTTTTGACAGCAATAGATTTCCTTTTGGGGTCAAAAATGACCCCAGGACAACAGGAGGGTTAAATAACAGAGCACACCATAGGATCAGTGACATTAGAAGCCACAAGAAGAAAACACTTACAGTAATGGTGTGTTTTATTATGTTTCCTAAAGCACCAATATTGCAAATCCCAGATACTACCGGTGTGCGTATAATTGACTGTTTACAAGCTCCTATAAATATATATTTTTTGTTGTTGTCACTTTAGTACAGAGAATCAAGCTGAAACTACCATTTGAAAGATTAATATAAGGCTGCTATGTTTGCAAGTAGTTTTAACATATCCTAAAGACAACATTAGCATTCATATGGAGTTGTTTTTAAAGCCACATTACACATTTTAGGTCCAATATTTACTCTACTTTAGGCTTTCTTTTAGCCTTCAACAACCAAGATAAATATTGGCTTTCCAGGCGCTTAATGTTCAACTTATCTTTATTAAGCTAGCTTTTAACTTTGCCTTTTTGTTTCTATAAATGAAGTATATACCAGCAACATTCTAGCTTTTTTACTATAAAAAATGCATCTTGTCAGAAGATCAATGTGTTTACAACCAAAACAATGACAGCAAATAGGATTAAAGTTCTATAGAAAAGCAGGGTAATGATTCCCCGTGGATGCACCACTACGAGTGACCCCTTCCACATTACCCACAGTCATTTGATCCATCGTTAATTTATAAATATTGATTAGTGCAGCTTTAAAGTCACATTCTGAACTTGTGTTGTCAGTGACTTTGATGGCAGTCCCTGGTGTCGGTCATATAACAGCCTGAACAGTTTCTAGGCATCTCTGGCATTTCAACATGTGTTCCCTAAACTTGCTCTTGGAATTCTCATTTGTTTCCCCGACCATCATGTCAAGAGAGTATGTGGAAACGAGGACTCTGCTTTGAAATACACAGGAAGAAGTGATGAATGTGTGCACGCTATAAAAGGACTGCCCTCACAAAGTGGAAGGCTCTCGCTGTGCTCTCATGACTATAAATGTAACGCCTGGATAATAAAAAAAAGAGAATCTTCATTCTTTGCTGTTGTGTCTTGTGCCAATATATTGCTTCAGCCTTTAAAATACTTCATTTGTTTTGACTTTACCGGGAACAGTCTAGCCATCATGGATCCAAAGTTCTGTGCTCTACACAAATATAAAAATGAATATTCAAAAGTATTTCACAGTGTTTTTGGACAGAGGACAATTAATGTTCTTTTGGCTACAGTTATCGTTAGATTGACAGGACTCCTTTCTGCGGATTGATATGACTGCACATAGCCCTTTATCAGAGTGTCCCTAGCAATGTTATTGGAAAAAAGCAGAGTACTGAATTTACAAATTGACAAATCAGAATCAAGTACTAAACTAATTCATGTAATGATGTGTTATTTTTACAATGTATGTATTGTGATTACGTTCAGACTATTATAACTTTCAAACCTTCTGTAATGTCACAGAGACAATGTAATTGGTCCTGAAGTAATTGGAGTTCTTATTAAAGCAAACATCTAATCCCTTGCCTCTTTCTGCTCACACTAGGATCCACTCATGTAGGGGATCCTCGAGCCACGTCGAACCCCAGCTCGCCCCCCTCCTCCCCCCCACACCCCCCCAGCGCCCTGGGCAGCGGCAGCTCTGATCCGGTGCTGAGCGGAGGCCTGAGTGGAGTCCTGAGCTTGGCCGCGTACTGCAGCTCAGCAGGGGGTAGGTAGACGCGCATAGGGAGATACTGTCTGCTCCAGAAGCTGAGAATCAATCACCCCGCAGGGGACTTAGTGGAAGTTATTATGGGATAGTGAGCAGATGTCTTTCTGCAGTAGTTAGGAACAATGGCCAATGCTCTATTCTCCCACTGCGGCTGCAGCGGCAGCTGGATGTAGAAGAATGTTTGGCACGTGCTCTTGTCTCACATGTTATATAAATGGAATTGATATTTTTTACATGGTATACGACATAAACTTAGCAACACATTTGTAACTTTTCAATTATTTATTAATTGAGCTGGATTCTGGTTAACCAATTTCTTATGAGGTGTTTTGCCTCTTAAATGTACTTGAAGTGTACTGCAATGGCCTGAAAATGATGTTGCCAAGATGGATGCATCACTTGCTGTTGACTGGTAAAGGCTAGTAGCAAGTGAACATGTTAGCTTTTATAATGGACATAATGGCTTGGTGTCAAGGAAATTATTAATAACATCAACAAAGCAAAATAGAAGATACATTTTGATGGTGTCTCGCTCTATGTCCAATTCAAATACATATACTGTAAGTTGTTAAAAAAACATTTTCTCATTGGTTCTGGTTTTTCGAACCACAAAACTTGTTTTTTGCCACCATTTCAACACAGCTGTGTAAAATAGCAGTATACCTTGTCAAGTTTCAATTGATTTGGCTGCATTACTTTTACCATTTCCCTTATATAATACTTTATTTCAATTTCACCACAGGAACAACCCCAAACTCACCAGTGAGCCTGCCCAAGTCACCGACGTTCCCATCAGGCCGTGGGCCGTGGTCCGATGAGTGCTCCATCTGTTACGAGAACACGGTGGACACGGTTATCTACGCCTGTGGGCACATGTGTCTGTGCTACAGCTGCGGCATCAAACTCAAGAAGATGTCCAACGCCTGCTGTCCCATCTGCAGGAGGCAGATCAAAGACATTATCAAGACCTACCGGAGCACGTAGGACGCACCGGCTGACAGTCTGCAGACGGACGGCACACAGTGGGCCGGCCTCTTGGAATAAAACAGCAAAATCAGGGGAAGACATTTCTAAGTTCAGGGAAAAATAACTCGGGTACTTAAATTTGGTATTTTCATACAATTGGTTTACTCCCATTACCTTTTCCGAGGGGGTACCGCCTGGCTGGGAGGGTCTCTGGAAGGTTCCACTGAGAACTTTATAGAAGTGTTTGCCCTCTCCTTGGCTCTCTGAAGACTTTTACGGAGAGGTAAAAACTGAAACAATTCCAAAATGATTTCATTTGATGAGCCATGTTGTGAGATTTAGGGACTGTCCCCCATCTGCACCGAAGCTAACGAGTTACTTCAGGGCCGAATGTCTCAGTAATAGTCTTCTTAGAGGTGTCTCTGACCGACAGGTAATCATCTCAGAATGTCACAACTTGTGTCTGTGTGTTACTGAGCATCGGAGAGGATTAGTAAGCCTGGCATCGTGATTATAAAGTGATGGGTTTCTGTAATTGTCGTGGTGATTATCAGTAGGTGATGTGCTTAGAGATGCAAGGCAATGCTGAGCAAATTAAGTAGGATTGTAACACCTCTTGTACTCGTATAATCTAATGTACCTTTATGGTAGTACTATTGCAAATGACGGTGGTAGCTATGTTGTTGTGCTAGCTAGCTGCTTGCTCTGCAATGTGGTATGTTGCACTGAAATCAGCCTCTCAGAAATGCCCCGCTATAGACGGAGAGGGTAAAGACATTCAATCTACAAACCTACGTCCAGTAGACTCAGCAGCTCCGACTCTTTAAAAGGAAACAGGAAGTGGAAACAAGGTGGAAAATAAATTTGGATTCTCCTCAGGGCCAGATATCTTTTTTAAGAAGATGTGGACTATTTCCCAAACTTCACCTACAACCATGCCTGATACACTGTGAGCATTCATGACAAATTAACAGGTCCTTTAGAATAGCTCTCATAACAACACATGAAGTCAAAGGATTGTTGCCATGGTATCAGCAGCCACCACAGATACAACACAGCCTCCTGCCTTAATAAACCAGAGAAGGTTCATTTGTTAGCGGTAGATGTATCATATTCTGTCATTGCTGCCGTTTTACAAAACCCTCAAAACGTTACCAAATAATGTTCGGCACAAACTGTCATAAAACTCAGAGGAAAATAAAAGCACACACATTTAGAAATATTTTTGTAATATACTTTCCAATACTTCATATTAAGGTTTAATACTCTTTGTGACAGGCCTTTCACCAGCAGCATATAACCTTTATATAAATCAGTTCAGGGGCAGAGTTTAAAAAAATTAATTGAATATTGTATATGATTCCAAACCCCTGAATATCAATAAAAATATGTTGATACACACCCCAAAAAGGTAAAATACAGCATTTCAGCAGTAAGCGATAGCTTATTACAGGACACCACTGGAGCTATGAGGCTGTTTTTAATGACATTTGTAGATAATTAACAAATGGGGCTCAAACCTTTGCTGCTATGGTGTTTGCCAGCTGTCTTTGTCCTTCTGGACTGACAGCGATGTTTCACACGTCCCGCCTCCCACATACAGTTTGATTACGCTACTGCTTGAAGTTTTAATTCACAATTGAATGTTAACTTATGTATTTAGAGAGATAAATATGCTTGTGCTTGAATTGAAAAAAACAAACAAAGAAAACAAGTTTTGTCTGTTTTTTTCTTTTTGATTGATAATCATGATTCTAATATTCTGTTCATCCTAAACATTTAGAATACAAACGTATTCTTGTTTTCTTATTGTGACAATATAGAGAGTTTCTTGTACCATGCAGCAATAAGATAAATTGCAGTACACAATCAGACGATCATTGCTATGGGGTGCAAGATATAAAAGCTCTTGGTTTTATTACAATCCTTGAATTTAGTTATTTTTTGTAATGTATCTTCTTGTGTGTCAGCCCATGTTATCCCCTTTCTGTATTTATATCTCTTATTATTATATGTTCTGAAAGCCATCCCTGTATGGCAAAGATAAATGTCACTTTATAAAGCTACTGATTGTAATCTTGTAAATGTTTAGGCCAGCGTTGCTCTCCCAGACTCAACCATGGCATATTTTACTTTACACACTCAGACCAAATGTAATAATTCATTTTTATTATATACATTATACACATTTAGCAAAACCTGAATTAATTTTGGACTTTTAATAAGTGATATCAATTCTTTACAAAACACAAATTCAAAGTGAAATTATTTGGCTAAAGATTTTCCTCAGTACATCATTAAATACATGCCTTTTAATGAAAGGTATTATTATTATTTCATATATTTTTTTGCATCCAGGATATACCACATGCTCCTTGAATGTTATTGATCCTGTATTATACTATTTATTTGTCCATGTATGGACTTATTCCTCCATATTTGCTTCTCCTGTGTGTTTGCTTTCTTTACATTGCCACCACAGGGAGATGACTCCTCCGTCAGCACACAGTCAGAGATCCTTTCTGTAGACCTTAGAACTTTGTGTCATGCATGAGTAATCTGCGTGGACATCGGGACCAACAGTAGACGAGCATCAGAGCGGGAACGCTTAATTAGTGTTCATGTAGACTGTGGCAGCAAATACTATATATATTGTATACTGTATATGGCCATTGTTGTGACACAGCAAAACTGTATTTTCTTTCTTTTTCATTTGAAACAAGTGTTTGTTTGTGAACTCTATTCAGTGCGAGTCGGATGTTTGTGGTTAATAAACTTTCCAAATGTGTTATAAAATGGTTTGTTTCATGATTGAAAAGAAACATTTACACGGATGATATTAAATTATCTTTACGTGAAAGGGGAATGTCCTTTTTTCCATCTTGACTTAGCTAGTTAGCAAGCTAATTGTATTTACAAACTCCTGAGAAAAAACATCTAGCTCTTCAGCTGCTAAGTGTATGCTATGTTCATTAGCTTGTTGCTAGCTGTGTCTGTTAGCAGCTTAGTGGCTATATCAGACCTGGGGCTTCATTCATAAACGGTGCGTATACGCTCAAAAGATGACGTACGCCAGTTTCTACGCAATGTTTGCGATTTATAAAAAACAAACTTGACGGGAAAATGTGCGGTCCTCCACGCAAACTCTAACCCATGCGTACGCACTAAGCACAAAAACGGGAGAGACGAGAAAGTGCGACACCGTTGGCAGAAGGAA